>NC_058133.1:388813149-388837493 GCF_016433145.1 Gracilinanus agilis
TCTCTCTCTCTCTCTCTCTCTCTCTCTCTCTCTCTCTCTCTCTTTTTGTCATGGTTTCCATGTAATCTCATGACTTTTAGATGACATTTTTTTGATATGTTCCCCAGATCAGTTTATTTATTAGATAATTTACATTTTCTTTGATATTTCAAAACTTTTAGCTTTGTTTTATATTTTTTGTTGTCTCATGGAATCACTTTATTTGATCTATTCTAATTTTCAAGCAGTGTGTTAAAAAAGTAAAGTTTTATATCTCTTATTCAAAGCGGTTAATTCTCTTTCCAGGTTTCTCCTCCACAGCTTCCTTATGACTCTTCACATTTGTGGGATACTTGTATAATCTCTCCCCATTCAAAGATTTTATTTTTATAAAGCTTTTCCTCTCCCAACACAGATTTTTTACTTCATCTTTTTCTGCCTTTGAAAAATGATATCCAGGTTGCTTTTTTCTTTTCTAATTCTTTCTCTACTGCTCTCATTTCATTTATACTATTATTTAAAAAAAATCTTTCATTCTTTTGAGGGAGTACAATCAAACTTCTGGGCAAGCTGTATTTCCTTGCATGTAAGTATGTTAGAATTATTGTCCTCTTTTGTTTTCCAGCAATCTATTTGTGTGTAACTTGACTTTGCTGGCCAATATAGGAAAGACAGAGACTCAGTCTTTAATCCTGGCTCTTTTTGGGATACATATTATGGAATATTGGAAGACATATTATGCTAATGGCATGAGCAATAATTGAATACACGATTTAATTACAATTAATTATGGCACTGGTAACTTTGTTTCTGGAATCTAAACTGTAAGCCAGTGATCTTGGTCCATCCTGTTCCATAGTTCCTGCCCTGGTCATTCACCTTAATTCCAACATATTCACACCAATTCTTGCTTATTTCTACAAATAACATGTAGGCAAGAAGATTATTTGGTCTGTGCAATCTTTTACTCAAAGAAGCAACTTCAGTTTCTAACAGACAGGCTTGGTTATGGGTCTAAGCAAAGGACATGGGAAACTGTTAACTTCATGTATGTCTTACAACTTAGAGAGAATTTCCATTGATACTTCCCTACCACATAATGTCTTTGAAATTTGGAGAGGCATTTTGGGGAGTCGGGTTCCTAAAGCATCATCACTGGGATGTGAGCGAGAAGGCAGTGAGGAAGAAGACCTCTAGAGAAGAACAGGATTGTAAAGAAAAGGTCGTGTCAGAAAAATTATCATTTTATGGACACTTTTGTTGATTCATGTCTTTTAGTTCATGTGAGCCTTCCCTAGCTTGAAACCTTTGTTTTATTAGGAGTTACCACCTCACTCCTTGGACTTTGGTCTTCTGGCAGATGTCGGACTTGAGTTGGTTTCTGATTTACCTTCTCCTGTGATGTGTTTCCTTTCTTTTTTCATGAAAGGACTTCACCCTTGGGCCTGGTGATTGCCCTAATCACTAGCACATGTAGTCCCCTCCCTATAATCCAACAGGATCAGGGGTCATAATAAGGATAAATGAAAGTTCAGGGGAGGTGTTGAAAGGAAAAATAGTATAATTAGAGAGGGAAATTGTAAAGTCCAGTGAACTTTCCATTATGCTAGACTAACTTTTCGGTTTTTTAACATTTTATTTTTATTATCATGCAAAACACATTTCCATATTGGTCATTGCTGTAAGAACACACTCACACATAATCAAAATCCCAAAATAGAATCATGTATACATTGATGTGAAAGATATTGTGCTTTGATTTACATCCTTCTGACTCAAAACAGTTCTTTCTCTGGAGGTGAATAGCTAGACTAATTTTTCAAAGTAAGGAAGTGGCTCATTTTCCAGACATTCACTTTTACTTTTTATTGTTTCAAGACAAGCACATATTTTTCTTCAATTTTGGATGATAAATGATACTTGATAAAGTATTCTGGAAAATAAATAGCAATATATAAATATATATATTAATGTACATATATATGCTATGTATAAAAACATACATATGTTATATATAATATAAAGAGATAAAAAATGATAAAATATAAATATAAAAATACTGAATTTTTAGATGAGGAAAGTTATGAGAATTATTTCTGACTGAAATGCCACTTTTAATCCTAAAATTAAGTAGAATTGAATTTATTTTTAAAAATCATGATAGATATATGCAATTGAGAAGTAGAAGTCTGTGTTTGAACTAATGACTAATTATTATAGAAGTCTGAAAATAAAAATCTTTCTCTTATAAGAAAAAAATAAGCACAGTAACTAGATGAATTGAAAAATAGCATAATGCTATTTGGATGGTAAAAAAGAGGCAAGAAAGAATCAATTGAAAAATAAAAAATTGGCTAGCATGAGAATTTGTTTGCATAGCTATACATTTTAAAATGTATCTATCTGTGTCTGTCTATCTCTATCTATCTATCGATCTATCCTTCTGTCTATCTATCCATATATCATCCATCTCTCTCTCTAGCTACACACACACACACACACACACACACACACACACACACCTTATTTAAACCCTTACCTTCTGTCTTAGTATGAATTCTAAGACAGAAGAGTGGCAAGAACTAGACAATTGGGGTTAAATGACTTTTGTCTGATACTGGGAAGATAATTGTGAATCATGTAGGATGCAATACTTTTAAAAATGTCTTAGAGAATAAAATAAAATTATTAATGTGGAAGTTTTAGAATCCAGTGTAAATATAAAAATGTTCAATATTCTCTAGCCCCAGTCTAAATAAAGAAAAAACAAATGGTTCAAATTGAAACCAAAAGGGATTAGAGCTAGAAGATTGGTTTTACCTCTGACACATAAGGGCTATAGGACGTAGGTCAAGTCACCCAGCCTATCAGTGGCTACTGTAGGCAAACTCTCTAAGATTATTATGTGTTAAAGAAAATTTTATTTCAATTGGTAAGGGGTTTTTCTCATCCAGAGATATCTATATCAGTGAAATAATAGTTCTAGGCCCTATCTTTGTCCTTTTAATGGAGAACTGACCATCAATAATAAAATTGTTTTGAGAGAGGTATAATAGAATATGGTAGAATAAGATTTTTAAAAAATCACTATATATCTAGTAACTAAATTACAATTTGAAGTTTTCATTAACTTTGAGTCAAGTATTAATTATGGTAATTTACATTTATATAGTTTTAATATCTATAAAATACATTCTCTCATTTTATTCTCGTAAGAACCTTGTGAGTATTTACTTTTATTCTCTCCATTTTATGAATGAGGAAATTGATGCCCCAAAAGATTAAATGACTTGTTTGAAGTTGTCACATAACTAGTTAGAAGTTGAGGTGGAATTCAAATACAGATATTCCAGACTCCTAATCCAGTTACCTATTCACTATTTCATGCACCACATAGTTTGTTTACATTTAGTATATTGATTCTAGTATACTCGTTTTCTCTCCCCTAAAGAAGAAAAATTTCCTTATTTCCCATTTTTGTTTTTCTGTAAGCAGGTTTTATGGCTTTTATTTGAATCACAATATTTATATTCTACTAGAATATATATTTATATATCTTTGATTTTGGCCTTACTTTTCTTTATAAAAATTAATTCCTCATTAAACATTTAAAAAACCATCAACAAGCCCAAATATTTAAGAAGAAAAAAGAGTAAATGGGTTTCCTATAGCCAGGTTGTACTTTGCATGAGTATTCTGGGCACCCTTATATCTGGATTAGCTTAGAATTTGCTTGGAATTTTAGGATTAGAACATAAAATTCACTTTCTTTTCTCAAAACACCTTTGACTCAAATAAATTGAGTGTGAGGCATTTGCTCAGGGAGTTGTAGCTGGATAGTCCCATTGTTGGGCAAATTGGTTTTTCTCCTTCTCCGTGTTTGGTCATCTTGCATGTTTTAGTGTAACAGACAAATTATAGTGAAAGGTAGATAAGAGTCTCTCATCCTTCTCCCCCTTACCCTACACTACATTCCCCTTTTTTTTCTTCATACATTTTTAATGTCAAATACCTGATTCATATATAAGCACTGCACTAGGATCAAATCCTCTGGATAGTTGGGGTTTATTGATTTATCTGTAAGCTTAGTCTGGTATGCTTGTTTTGCTACTGAAATTTATATCATAAAGAATATATTTCTTCATTGTGTGTCTTTTGGGATACAATCTCATATTACTCTTAAATATCATTTTATAGATGAATGTTATTAATATTAGATTATTATTTTAAAATATGATTGTCTCATTTCTATTTCCTTGTTCTATTGTTTGAACATCTGAGATTTTTGCGTGTGTCCTATCCTACTTTTTAAACTTTAAATCTGAATAGTTTAAATTTAATCAATTCTAAGACTTTAAATGGGATCCAAGAAGGATATCTAGTCTAATTTTCTTCCCATTCTAGGAATGTTTTCTATAATACCCCACCAAGGGTTCAACAGGTTTGTGCTTGCATATTTTCAACAAAGAAAGGTGCTCCTTATTTAGACAGCTATCCTGTATGAAGTTCTCTCATAAGTTTAGGCATGTTTTTGGCACTAGTTTATTTTAACAGGACTATTTCAGCTTGTGTTTTGCTTTTAGGATTTCTGGATGAAATGAAAGGGGATTTTTCTATGTTCGACAGATATATTCTCTGCCAATAGTTTGATAGATTTGTGGTCTCATCTGTGAGACTACTCTCTCCAATGATACAGATGCTCACCCATCATGTGTGACTTATCTGTTATTGGATATAAATCGACTCTGAAGAGTCAGCCCATTCTTCAAGATCTTCTGATGTCCCTTGGATACCATTCCTGATATAATTTGAAGAATTTTTGTTGTCTACAAACATAATATTCAACGTAGCATAGTGATCTAGAGAATAAAGTCCTTCAGACTTCGTTGATTTACCAGTGATTCCCAAAGTGGGCACTACCAACCCCTGGTGTGTGCTGCAGTGATCCAGGGCGTGGTGATGGCCACAGGTGCATTTATCTTTCCTATTAATTGCTATTAAAATAAAAAAATACAATTTCCAGGGGGCTAAGTAATATTATTTTCTGGGAAGGGGGTGGTAGGCCAAAAAAGTTTGGGAACCTCTGATTTAGATGATCTGCTAATCCTATTTTTCTTGTCATGGTATATAGCATTGTCAGTTTGTCACTAAACATTTATCAAGGAGTTTATATTCTAATGGGGGACAACAACACATAAGAGAAAGCTGAAAAGGCAGCCATGGTGGTGGAGGTGCAGATAAGGGTATCCAGCTTGGGAGCACTGTAGGGGAAATCTTGAGTGCAGTCTGGTGAGGAATGAGAATTTGTGTGCTTGTGTACCCTACTTGCATGGAAGTGCTGGTAGAAGCCATCCAATCAGTGGCATGCCATAGAGATGAGTAGAGAACTTCCAAGGTGTGGATTCTAGGACTTGAGTGAGCTTCAGGATGAAGTTCTGGGACCTGGCTGAGAAAGTCCAGAGTATACCTTGGAGAACAGGACAGGACATATAACATGTTGGAAAAATGCTGCTCTTTGGTTTTTTTAAGTTGTCAACGTGATTTATATGCTTCAGGATTTGATTAGGTTGAATTTATAAAGCATGCTCCACTTACTTTAAATATAGTGAAATATAATGGTAAATAAGAATATGTAATTTCTCTCCTAACAGAATACAGATATATTTACCTGTTCCTTTATTTTAAAACAGAAACAGCAAACGCATCAATAATCAAGAAGTCCTGATACCCACTCATTACTTCATTGTACTAACAAGTTGCAAAAATAAAACCCAGACTCCCTGGAGGTGTGAGAATTCTTTAGAGACTCTAGCATTCATTGTCCCTCACAGGACAGACAACAGTGAAAGTTGTACTGTAAGTATTTTTGGTGACTTACATATTTTAAATGGATAATTATGTACAGCCCTGAGCCTAATTTGACACTATAGAAGGAAGCAATAGATGCTACCTCCTACATTGTTTTCCTTTATCCTTTCTTCTATTCTCCAAGTCAACAATGATTTTTCTTCCCTTAGGCCTCACTTAGCATTTTTGAAACCTCTCTTTTCATGTTTCATTTTGTAATCTAGTTATCTAAGCATGTCTGTTTGTGTCTCATGCCATAAGTTCCATGAATAAACCTTATATTTCATCCATTGATTAACAGAGGATTGAGTCCATAATAGACATTTCAGAAGTTAGAATCATAGTATTCTAAAGTTGAAGGACATTAAAAATCACAGGATTTGGAAATAAGGAACCCTAAGGTTCCTCAGCTCTTCTCTCATAAAGAAACTGAAGCCCAGCAAGATTAAGTGACATGTCTAAGGTAACACAGATCATCTAATCTATCCTCAATCAATGCAGATAACCATTAATTATCAATAATCTGCTAATAAATTTTTATTGTATTTGAGTTGAATTTATTCTCTGTGTTATGTCAGTTATCCTTTATTAAGTGTTTTCTATGTGAAATATGCATAATGTATATTAGATTGCTACATCTTGAAGGCAAAGGACACCAAACTAGTTTTAGGACGACAGGATCGTAGATTGAGAGCTAGAAGGGACCTTCTAAGTCTTCTAGTGTAACTCCCTTAATTTACATTTTGAAAAACTGACATCCAGAGAGATTTGTCCAAGGTCACACATGTAGCAGAAATCGGGTTTGATTCCTGTTCCCCTAAGCCTCTTTCCATGGCCCCCTCCCACTGCTTCATCACCTTCCCTTTTAATTTCATGCAAGAATAGGTGCTTGTGAGTTGGTCACACCAAATAATAAGATGGAATATTCTATACATATGTTTTATTTACGCTATTTTTCTGATTCCCTTTTAATTTTTTATTTGCCTCAACAGCATGGGAAGCAGGAATCCTCATGGGTGGAAGAGCTGCTGAAGCTTCATAGAGCCCGGGTCACTGATGTTGAAATCATCACGGGACTAAGCTTCTATCAAGACAGAAAGGAGTCTGTCTCAGACATTTTGAGGTTGAAAACATATTTGCCAACATTTGATCAAGAAGATTGATCTTATTTTTTTGCCTGTTATCTTTCTCTTTGAGAGAACTTTACATTTAACAGAAAAGAAAAAATAAGTTTTCTATAGTATTCTATTCCCAGTGTCTTACATTAGCATGTTGATTGGAAACACTCGGCCAAAAGCAGAATTGGGAATTATCCATGTGACATTCATATCTCAGGGAAACTTGTTGGACTAAGGGTAGCATTAGGAGGGAGGTCCTAATGTCTTAGACAAATATGAATATGTAAGAATGGTATGCGTTGTTTGAGCCCTGGGGATAAAACCAAAGGACATGAAAACTTTTTTCCCCGTTCCCTTTATCCTGGGAGGAGAAGAGCAAGTAAATTAAAAAATCTTCTGGCAGTTTTATTTCTATTTTTTGATGATTAATGTATTCCCATAAAGTCTGTGTAAAGGAGTCTAAAGAGGGATTCTTTGACATTCCACATTGCATTAGCATTTTAACTAGGTGGCTTTTTTATCTTTTTATTGATTAAAATAAATGGGAGCAAAAAGAAAGTCACTCATGCATTTCCTACAAAAATGGAAACACATGTCTGATCAGTCAACTTATTAGAGTGGAGAGAGGGTGGATCTTCGAGTCCTTAATCCAGAAAAAAGACTAAAGTTCTGGTCACATATCTTAGCTGTGTGACCATGACTAAGTCACTTTGTAGTGCACTGGGCAACTCTCTAAGACTGAATTACAGACAAAATGCCAATGTGCATTGGAGGAAGAAATTTTTCCACCAGGAGTTCCCTACACTTGTGAAATCACATGAATCCCTGCCAACCTCAATAAATAAATCCTATGTGGTCCTTCTTCAGTTTGAATGAAGTTATTTGTGGGAAGACCTACAATTGAACTGTACCTATTTATTGTGAAAGTTTATTGTGGAGATAATTAACTCTATTTTGATTTATTCAAAGAGGAGCCCGGTTATAGTTCAGTACTATTGAACTAGACATTGGGTGGGAAAATCCTTCTGTGTTCTAAAAGTGATTATTTTAAACTGTAATGTGAACCAGCATTATTAGGGTGCATCAGATTTCACTGAAACATTCATAGAAGTCCCCAGCAAAGGCAATAAGGTTTGTGTATTTAACTTATTCTAGCCATATCAGGTCAGGGAAAGTAATCATAAACCTTAATGGTTGGAAATGTACTTGTGTAGCTTCTAAGAGTTCAGTTGGCTTATTATAGCTACTGAATCAGCATTTTTTTTGTATATAACATTGGCACTACTGTCTCTAGCATTTGTGGAGGTGATGGTTGTGCCAATAAATGGTGATGGGTCTGGAGATATTGTATCCCCATCCCTCTTAATCTCCCTTTGGAATAAGAGAGAATATAATGAGCATGATTTTCTCAGGACCTAAGCTCTATTCTCTGGTCCCAAATTAGGAACCTTTGGAGGCTGTACTACCTTTTTGGACACTAGCATACTATTTAATTGCTTCTGAAGTCCACCATATATTTTTACTTCCTCATTCTTTGAAGTGGTCTATTACCAGATGGCCACAAAGAATGCATGTGACTCTCAAAGGTACTGAATTTGCAACTTGACAATAGCTTAGTTACTTGGAGAATATAGCTCATTTACTTTTATTTATTCTTTAAAAGAACAGAGAAACACATGTATGACTTCACTCAACTATTGTGAAGTCTATTAGAAAAGCTTAGCTAAGTGTATAAGTCTTATCTTTATGCTATAGTATCATTGGGATGCCAGGATGGCTTGTCCCTCATACATGTAGCTTATCCTCACACTACCATTTTCTTCTACTGGCATTATTCATCAGTGTCAAAAATATCAATTTGTTATAATGCATCACTACTTTGTTTCTCCAGCTTTGTAATATCAAATTCATTAAAGATATATTTATATGTAATAAAAACATTCTGTTGACTCCTTTTTCCTCCAACATTTATATAATGCTAAAAAAATTTTTTTAAAGACTGGTTCTTCCCAACTTATACCCACTAGAAATACTGGGGCTACTTACCATCCCTGTCCCACCACTGATCGGCATAGGGATTTTGACTTGACCTGTTTCAAGTCTCTACTGGTTTGCCAGCAGCCTGGTGGTTTTCTATTTCTACACGTCTCCCATTTTGAGCCCAGACTTAGTGCTGGTACTCTTATCAGCACAATCTTTTGCAGCTCATAATTTCCTAGCTCAAGAGATCCCCCAACATCAACCTCCTTAGTAGCTGTGATTACAGGTATGTGCCACTATGTTGGCTTTCTTTCTTTCATTTTAAAATAGCTTTTATTTTAATATTTGTTTTTACATCATCCAGTTTTTCCCTGTATCCTTTCCCTTCTCACTTCCAGAAAATCATCCCACAGGACATGAGAGTTTTTCGAAAAAAAGTAAAGATCAAGAAGGAAAAAAATTAGAAAAACTGATTAATATTATTATATACAATGCTCCTCACTAGAGAGCCATCCTCCTATCTCAGCAAAGGAGTAGGAGTAGCTATATTTTTGTATCCCTTCTTTTGAGTCAAGTTTTTTCTTTATAATTTCACAATGTTATTTCTTTTTTGATTTTTTTATGATTTTTTTCTCCATTTTCATTGTTGTATTCAATGTTTATATTGCTTTCCTGGCTCTTTACTTTACAGCAGCTTGTGTAATATATCAACTCTTTAAAAGGAGGTGGGACATATTTTCAGTAATGTTAGCTCTTCATTTGAATTTAGTCCTGGAGAGAATTGTTATTGGCATAATTTTTAAGGGTTGTTCCTTTATAAAGTGATTAATATGGGGCAGCTGGGTGGCTCAGTGAATTGAGGGCCAGGCCTAAAGATGGGAGGTACTAGGCTGAAATTTGGTCTCAGATGCTTCCTACCTGTATGACCCTGGGCAAGTCACTTGACCCCCATTGCCTAGTCCTACTGCTCTTCTGCCTTGGAACCAATACACTGTATTGATTCTTAGATGAAAGGCAGGAGTTTTTAAAAAAAATGATTACTATATCTCAAATATCAGAATCATGTAACTGATCATTCCCCTCATTTGAACTATGACTATCAATGACTTTGCTCTTCAGCACCGTCTTAAATTGTATTAAATTGATGAGGAGGTCTATCAGGTATTTTGCAGAGAAGTATGCTCATTGTACTTTCTCCATTAAAAATGGCATTCTGCTTATTAAACTATGTACTTTTTGGTTAACCTGTATACATACTTTGGTGACTTAGCAATAATTTTTAGGTTATTTTATGTATTTACCTT
This sequence comes from Gracilinanus agilis, assembly GCF_016433145.1. Lineage (NCBI taxonomy): Eukaryota > Metazoa > Chordata > Mammalia > Didelphimorphia > Didelphidae > Gracilinanus > Gracilinanus agilis. The sequence continues at coordinate 388,823,378 of NC_058133.1, forward strand.
CTATATATAACTTAATGAGTAACTTATAGTCTTGCGAAATGAAAAAGTTGGAAAAGGTTCTAGGGTTCATCTAGCCCCAAGTCAAGTCGACAAGCATTTGTTAAGTACCTGCTATGGATGAAGAAAAATGGGGACATTAATGCACTGTTGGTAGAGCTGTGAACTGATGGAGCCATTTTGGAGAGCAATTTGGAATTTCACCAGAGAGAATTAATACTGGAAGAATCAATTGCGAATGTTATATTCAGAGAGTCAACCAAAAAGTTGGAAACGTGAAAGACTTAATCTGTATGAACATGTCTGTCTCCTGAGGACACCTTCTGTGATGCAGAGTGGGTGAGGAGGGGTTAGGACACTTGTGGATAAATTCTATTAATTAAAAAAAAGTACCTACTATGTATCAGGTTTTGTGTTGTATATTGGGGATACAAAGAAAAATAAAAGAAAAACACTTTTCTCAATCCATTTTCACTATTTAATGGAGGTGACAGCAGGAAAATAATATCATACAAAAAAAGGTAAATCCAGAATAAATTCAAGATAATCATCAGAGGAAAGGTGTCGGCATTAAGGATGAGTAGGAGAGGATTTTTGCAGAAGGTGAAATTTTAAAAGAGACATGAAGGAAGTCAGGGGAGCCAGGAGGCTAAGATGAAGAGCAGGAGAATTACAGGCATTGGAGAAAGCCAGTGAAAATACATGGAGGCAGGAGATATCTTCTGTGAGGAACACTAAGGAAATCTATGTCATTGGATTGTGGACTAAGTAAAGGGGAGAGGAAGATATGAGAACAATAGAAAGGGGCAAGATTCTGAAGGAATTTAAAAGTCAAATGGGAGATTTTATATTTGATTCTGGGAGCATTAGGGATCCACTGGAGTTCATTGAGTCAGAGTTTGGTGGGGTGTATGACATGATCAGTCCTTTCCCTTTAGGAAGATCAATTTGGTTGAAGAGTGGAGGATAGACTGAAGGTCAGTGGAGATTTCAGGCAGGAAGCTATTGCAGTTGTCCAGCTGTGAGGTCTTCTATGCTTGTGTTGGTCATCAAGATTAAACTCTGAAACCCAATTAAGCAATTGAAATTCAGGCTGAAAGTTTGTTGTAGGAATTACTGTGGTGGAGTATTTTATGAAAAAATATTAATATACAAATATTCCTGTGGTTAATTGGAAGTCTTTCCTCCTGGCTCGAAGTAAGTCTGCTTATGAGGTATTATGGGCAATGGAAGGAAAAGGAGGTAGGAGAAAGAACTTCTATGGAGTTTGTTGATTTCCAAGCAGAGAAATAAAGATTTGTAAATATTAGGGAAAATATACTAAGCTTGGAAGCTTTCAATTTTCTCCCTTGTTCTTTTTTGTTTGTTTGTTTGTTTTTTGTTTCATGGATTTTGTTACTCTTGAGCTCAAGGTTTGTTGACAGTGTACCAGGAAGACTGCTGGTAAAATAAATCTTCAGTAAGAAGCAAAGTTCATTCTTAGTTCACTGAGCAAAAACAGCCCTTTCTATCTATGACCTCCAGCACACATAGTATGTATGCATTTTATTATATATTTCACCAGCCCACAGAATCCCTTTGAGCACCATTCCTATCCATCTTGCCAAATAATTGGCATATATTTTCTCAGTCTCATGAATGCCTGCTTGCTTTACCTTTTATATCTTTTTAATAAGTAGGGAATGAGAATTTTAATCACCCAAAAAAAGAAGAAATAAAATCAACTTCTGGGAAACTAAGTTTCAAAATGGAATATCGATAAACAAGTCTCTGATGTTATCTGAATGTTAATAAGCAAGTCTCTGAAAAGTTATTAGAAATCTTATTTCTACCCACATCTATATTACATCCAAATGCAGAACCATATAAGCTCTAATCAATATAGCTATTACATTTTACTTCTTCCTTCCAAAAGGCTCTAATTTCGAGCATGTAGAGTTTTTAGGTCAGAACTAAAATAAAATACTTTTTTGCCCGCCGCCTAAGTTTTTAGTGTGTTAGATAACAGACCAACAGAGCAAAAAGGAACATTAATAATTTATCTAGTCTAAGAGGAAGCTAGGCAGTGGTTAGAAAGCCAGGCCAGGCGAGGGAAGGTTCTAGATTCAAATCTAGCCTCAAATACTTTCTCAAACACCCCCGGCAAGTCACAACCCCAGTTGTCTAGCCCTTACCTTTCTTCTGCCTTGGAAACAATATTTAGTATTCTAAGACAGAAAGTAAGGGTTTTAAAAATTGATTGATTAGATAGATGGATAGTATATTCTGCTCTCAAGGACAAATCTCTCAGACCTATTACCAAAAGAGTTAAAAGAAAGAGGAAAAGGTCCTATGTGTATAAAAATATTTTCAGCAGCTTTTTATTTATGGTGGCAAAACACCCAAAAAACCCAGCAAACTAAACTGATGCCCACTAATTGAGGAACTGAGTGAGTTGCATATATGAATATAATGGTAATACCATTGTGCAGTAAGAAATGAAGAACCAAACAATTTCAAAGAGACAAGGATGGATTTGTATGCATTGACATAGCATGAAATCAGTAGAGCCTGAAGAATATTTTATACTATAACATCAATATTATAAAAATGAAATAGTGAGAAGATATTTACAAACTGATGAAGAAGTGAGCAGCACCAGGAAAACAATTTGTATGGTGACAACAAAACTTTAAAGACAAACGATTCTTTTTTTTCAATTTTTAAAAACTATATCTTTAGTAACCATACTACTACCATCAAAAATGTTTAAATAAGCAAATGCATAAAAAAGTATGTGTAAAACCACAAACTCCAGATTGGTTACAATTTATTTAAATCATATGTTAATTTAAATACCTTCTGCTTTTCAATTCCCTTTGATTTATTTTACTTTGATACTTTTTCCTCTTGATTTTGTGGCTGTTTTTTTAGTATAATCTTCATATTATTTTTTTCTCCTTTTATCTCTACAGATATTTCCATCATTTTCTTTATATTACTAATATTTGTCATTTCTAATAACATGATACAACATATTACATTCAAATATCACAATCTATTCAGTTATTTATCTCAAACATTGATTTTGTTATTTCCAATTTTTAAATTTCCAGTTATTTTAAGACAAACAACTCTAAAAGTTGCAAGAACTATGTTCAGTAAAATGACCCCTGCCCCAAACCCCAATGATTCCAGAGAACCTGTGATAAAATGTGTTATCTATGATAGAGTGGTGTATAATTAGATGTATATGTATATAGTTTTGTTTATAGCCAACAAGGGAATTTGTTTTGCTTAATCATAAAAATTTGTTACAAGGAATTGTTTCTCTATTTTTTTTCCCAATAGGATGAGAGAAGAGGGAAGAAGAGAAACTAGATTTTTCTTAATTAAAAAAAAACCACTCAATTTTTAAAAAGAGAGAGGTAGAGGTATACTATAAATGTTGCATGCATGCACTTTCAAATGAAGTCACTCCATTGTTAGCTTTGCCTGTTTTATGTGGTTTTATAAGACCTCTCAAAGAGTGGATTCAGTCTACAAAATGTTTATGATCTAAAAACAAAACATCAATAAAACTTAAAAAAAGATAAAGTCATATGCTAAGGAGATTAGTGATAGAGGAAAGGACATATGTGAACAAAAATATTGATAGCACCTCTTTTGTGGTGGCAAAGAACTGGAAAATAAGAGGGTTCACAATAATTGGAGAATGCTGGAACAAATATATTATTTGAAAATACTGTGTTACTCTTTTCCTGTAAGAAATGATAAAAATTGATCACTTCAGAGAAATATGAGAAGACTTAGATGAACTAGTGAGCTGAAGAATTTATACAATAACAATATCATTAAGACAAATAACTTTGAAAGATTTAAGAAATTTGACTAGTGTATGAACAACATTTAGTCCAGAGTAACGATGATGAAAGATGTTATCCATCACCTGATAGATTATGTGCTTAGATGATACACTTAGGCTGCAGATAGAGGGTTGTATATTTTGTACCTGGTCAATGTGGAAATTTGTTTGAATATGGAAATTTGTGTCAAAGATTTTACTTTTTTGTGTGTAGGAGGGGGAAGTTGGAGGAAGAGAAAAAGTAGATTTTTCAATGAAGAAATAAAATTAAATAAAAACTGTATCATTTAAATCTATTGAATCTCCTCCTCTGCAAAATGGGGATAATACTTGTTGCAGATAAAATGAGATAATGTTTGTATTGAACTTTACAAACCATGAGGTGAAAACATATCTATTTTTATTTTTATCTTTTTAAAATTAATTTATTTATTTAGATTATTTTTCCATGGTTGCATGATTTATATTCTTTCCCTCTCCTCTTACCTCCCTGAGCTGACAAGCAATTCCACTTTATACATGTATCACTGTTCAAAACCTACTTCCATATTATTAATATTTGCAATAGAGTGATCATTTAGAGTAAAAATCCCCAATCATATCCCCATTGAACTATGTGATTGATCATATGTTTTTTGTCTGTGTTTCTGCTCCCACAGTTCTTTCCCTGGATGTGGATAGTGTTCCTTCTCTTAAGTCCCTCTGGATTGCCCTGGATCATTGCATTGCTGCTGGTAGAAAAAGTCCATTACAATCAATTGTGTTATCAGTCTTTGTGTACAATGTTCTCCTGGTTCTACTACTTTTGCTCTGCATCAGTTCCTGGAGGTCTTTCCAGCTCACATGGAATTCTTCCAGTTCATCATTCCTTTTAGCACAGTAATATTCCATCACCATCAGATACCACAATTTGTTCAGCTATTCCCCAATCGAGGGACACCCCCTCATTTTCCAATTTTTTGCCACTACAAAGAGTACAGCTATAAATATTTTTGTACAAGTATTTTTCCTTGTTATCTCTTTGGGGTCCAAGCCCAGCAGTGGTATTGCAGGATCAAAGGGCAGGTAGTCTTTTAAAGCCCTTTGGGCATAGCTCCAAATTGCCCTCCAGGATGGTTGGATCAATTCACAGCTCCACCAGCAATGCATTAGTGTCCTAATTTTGCCACATCCCTTCCAATATTTATTATTTTCCTTTACTGTCATAATGACCAATCTGTTAGGTGAGAGGTGGTACCTCAAAGTTGTTTTGATTTGCATTTCTTTAATTATGAGAGATTTAGAACACTTTTTCATGTGTTTATTGATAGCTTTTATTTCTTTATTGGAAAACTTCCCTATTCATGTCCCTTGACTATTTATCATTTGGGGAATGACTTGATTTTTTTGTACAATTGACTTAGCTCAGTGGTTCCCAAACTTTTTTGGTCTACCGCCCCCTTTCCAGAAAAAATATTACTTAGCCCTCCTGTCACATACTATCACCGCTCCCTTACAGTTATTTACCGCCCCCAAATGCACCTGTGGCCATCACCACTTTCCTGGATTGTTGCAGCACCCACCAGGGGGTGGTGTCACCCACTTTGGGAATCACTGACTTAGCTCCTTATAAATTTTAGAAATTAGACCATTGTCAGAGGTTTTTGCTATAAATATTTTCCCCCAATTTGTTGCTTTCCTTCTAATTTTGTTTACATTGGTTATTGGTTTTGTTTGTACAACCCCTTTTTAATTTAATGTAATCAAAATTATTCGTTTTACATTTTGTAATGTTCTCTATCTCTTGGTTGGTCTTAAATTCTTTCCTTTCCCATAGATTTGATAGGTATACTATTATTTGTTCACCTAATTTACTTATAATTTTCCTCTTTATATTTAAGTCATTTACCCATTCTGAATTTATCTTGGTATAGGGTTAGGGTTACTTGGTATAGGGAACATATCTATTTTTAAAGATCTATAGGAAAGAGAGCCCATTTCCAAAGTAAAGATGTTTTTCACAGTTATTAAATATTTTAAATCTCACTGAAGAGCAGGTAGGTAGCACTAGGTATCACAGTGGATAGAGTAATAGGCCTGGAGTTGGGAGGACTTGGGTTCAAATTTGACCTCAGACACTTCCTAGCTGTGTGACCCCGGACAAGTCACAATTATCTAGTCTTTGCTGTTCTTCTATCTTAGAATTGATACTAAGACAAAAGGTAAAGTTTAAAAAAAATGAACAAAAATTTGTTTATATCCAAGATACTCTACTTATTAATGTAAAAAAGAAAAAAAATAATGATTGTTTCTGGCTTCTCAGAATTGCTAGGATTGGATACATATTAAAAAGTCAGAGGTGGCTTTAACAATATCTCATAGGATATCCTCCTGTGTCATGGTCTTAGCCCAATGGAGTACCCTGATTTGTAATAACTTCTCTTTTATTTTTCTGTTGCTGTTTTCTGTCAGTAATCAATCCTTTCCTGTCTTTTCTTTTCTAAGTGATTATTTATTAAAACTGCTTTTGGGAGGAAAAATTCTATGGTAGATGCATTCTTTAAGTGACATCTAACAGAAGTGGCATGTAATACTCTTTGATCTAACACCATGATTTGTTTTTTGGAGATATGGAAGCTGAAAATTCTTTTGGATTACATTCATCTCCCTAATATGTTGCTTTGATCGCTCTCTACCTGAAAAGCCTTTTGTAGGTTTCACATTGCCAGTAAGATAGGAATCATAACATTGACATGAATGGGCAAGATAAGTAGCCTTCTAGGCTTCTACACAACATGTAATTGGCGTAAATAAGAAAAATTCATTGTTTAATATATTTTCATAAATGTATGTACCTTTGAGATTTGAAATTCTGGTTTTTGTAGCATTTAGGTATTCAGGAAAAATCAAGTAATGTATATTAGAGTTAAATAATAATTGACATTCATGATTCGGCGTGACTGAATGGATAGACAGGTGGCCTCAGTATTAGCAAGATGCAGGGTTCAAGTTCTGCCTCTGATATATGTTCGTTTTGTCAACCTGAGAAAGTCACTTATTCACTCAGTGGCCAGGCAACTTTCTTTAAGTCAAAGACAAGGTTTGATCTTCTTTGGATGTTAGTGTTTCCCCAGGATCTCTACACATAGATGAATTCATAAATTTTAGAAAAAGTCTGTCTTTTAAATAGCCCTTAAAAACTTGAAAATCAAATTGTATTTCATTCACTTCTTGATAAAGCCAGTAAAAGACAGTGGGTATAGTTTTCAAATCTTTTCTAGAGTGTAGAATTGACTTGTTTCACACCTTCTTGTGTGGCAGTAAAGGTGCTCTGAACTTTTTATCTGAATTTTGTCCTCTAGGATAAAATCTCTCAGGGCTCTCCTCCACTCTTAAATATCCTTTTATATTATTGTTGTTGTTATTGTTAATTAAACATGGCATACTCATTCCATCCCCTAGCTTGACCTGTGTACCCTTCCTCTTCCTGTTCAGGTATCTAGATCTTTGTAGTAATGTGGTTTCAATGAATAGAGCACCTGATTTGTGGAAAAAACACCCGAGTTCAAATCCTACCTCAGATGCCATCTATGTGATTCTGAGCAAATAATTTAACCTCTGTCGTCCTTAGTTTCTTCATTTGTAAAATAGGACTAATAATGGCATCTACTGCCTCGGCTTGTGAGGATAAAATATGATGTTTAGTAAAGTGCTTTGCAAATAATTATGTACTATTTAAGTCTTGGCTAGTTATTTTTACTTTCAAACCTTGACAGGACTTACATACCACTTTTAGGATTGTATATATAAAACAGTAAGGGACCTTAGAGTCATTTAGTAGAGTGGCCTCACTTAGGAGGAGGGAAAGCCGAGGTCCACGGACCTTCCACCAAGGAAAAGGTTCTGGGACCTTCTGCCAAAGCTTCTAGTGCAGTTTGAAAAGCAGCCCCACCCTTGGGATACATTCAACATTAGCTGAAATACAGCTGCAGGGTAGTGATCCTAGAATCCATTATTCATCACACACTCCCTTGTTTTTGAACAGAGATGATAGGATGGTATTTTGGGTCTCTTAACATCTTCAGTATATTCATGAGGATGGAGTTCATTCATAAATGTCTTGTTGCTCCATAGTCAAAGCTAGATGAAAAACAAGAGAATATCTTTTCAGGGTTGGCACAATTGTTTCATTGACTCCATCCTGTGGAGGGCTCAAAGCCTGCTGAGCTGACTAGGAAAGAATGAACTTTTCAGAATGTTGACATGTTAAATGGAGAACCTGATACAAAGCATCCACTGTTTCTCCTGTAGCAATCTGACCTCCATTGGAATCATTTGTGAAGGTGAAAGTAGCCTGGGAATGGCTTTGGGCTCTCAAATCCATTAATTCAGATAGAACCTTTCAGCTGAAGAATAAATAGAGCAGCCTTGGGGGGGCAGAGGTGGGAATGGAGCAACTGAAGGGGATGTGAGCAATGAAATTGAAAAAAGGCAGCTGTCAGTCATTTTACTTGCCTGATAACCCCCTTCACTCTAACTTACAAGCCAACACATCAAGAGAGATTATGGCATACAGAGGAAAGAGGGGTGGATTTGATGTTGGATGAAGTGGGTTTGAATCTAGCTCTTCCACTTGCTGTGAGTGTGATCATGGGCAAATCACTTGACATCAGTAGACTTCAAATTCCAATTCCATGTCTGTAAAATGAAGGGGCTAGACTTTTGAGCAATGGAGATATGAAGACAGAAATAAAAACAGTCTTTTCATTAAAAGAGCTTATATTAGTGTGGCAAAAATTTATCACACCAGTACAAAATTCCAAGCTAAATAATAGTTTTATTGAGAGGAGGCCAGTCTCACAATAAAGTCAGACTCTGGTCAGGATCAAGACCAAAGACCCTGAGCCTTAGGAGATAGGCTTTTTTTTTTTTTTTAATACATAGAAATCTGATGACATCCTGTCCTAAAAAAAAAAGAGACTAAATACAGAATTTTTATATGGACAGATTGTGCAAATGCTGAATAAGCCAAAAAGTAAAAATAATCACTATGGGTGGTAACTTTATATCTGTTATTATTACTAATTTTTTTCTGCTGACATCTAGGAGTCAGCATTTATGACCAACATTTGCACCCAAGATATATCTGTCCCTGAGAACAAACCTCTACCTCCTGTCATGATTTTGCAACAGGGTGTAGTGGGCTTGGTTGAAACTTTTGGGTTACAGACTTAAGGTCAAAATGCTTGTCAGCAAGATTTGAAACCACGCTCAAACTCTATTTTTTTCAGCTAATATTTATAATTCATATGAAGCAAACTATATTATGTATTATAATCATAAAGGCTAATACTATTATAATCATAAAAGAGGATAGCAAATTTCACACTCACATTAGTTATTCTCTAAAGTTCCTTACACCTCCAAATCTACGATTCTATGGGAATCCTATCCATAATCTGTCATAGCAAAATTAGGAATACATTATGAAGATATCATGAAGACTTTGAAGGGACTTGAACCATATCTATTAATTACTTATAAGTCTTATGATCCAAAGAATAGGAAATATTTCAGAGCTATTCTTTCTCTTTAACTTTGAGTGCTCCATGTAGACAAGCAGATAATAAAAAGCACACTAATCTAAAAAAACATTTATTCTTTCCCCCTTTCTTTCCCTCCATATCATCTTTTTCTATGTACTACTCTCCTTTAACCTCTTATCTCAGAGAAAAAGATATTCCTCTGCCTTTCTAAGGCTAATCCCAGCAGTGTCATTTCAGGACCTCAATTATTTTCTCTCTCATCTGAATTCATCCATCCCCTCATGGTTTCTTGGTCTCCTATGTCTTGAAAACATTCTCACTTGATCATTACTCCTACTGTTCTTTGATTACTCCTCTTTCTTTCACTGTAAGTTGTTTCTGAGTACTCTGCCAGCACTTCTTTTTTACAAACTATCTCTCCTCTGCTCTCGTCTCCTCTCCTCTTCCATTTCCTTACCATTTTCTTCCCTTCCTTACTCTTCTCTCTTTTTCAAAGATCAACGATGGCCTGCTAACTAGTTGAGTCAATTACCTTTGCTCATTCTTCATTCTCCCCAACATTTCGAAAGCATTTGTAAATGTTATTGAGCCACTTCAGTCATCTCTTCATGACCTATTTGGGATTTTCTTGGCAAAGATATTGGAATGCTTTGCCATTTCCTTCACCAGCTCATTTAACAGATGAGGAAAACAGAGGCAGACAGGATTAAGTGACTTTTCCAGGGTCACACAGTAAGTGTCCAAGGCCAGGTTTCAATTCAGGAAGGTGAGTACTCCTGACTCCAGATCTGGCACTCAATTCATTGCACTACCTAGTTGCCCTCAGTTTGCAAATGTTGCTGTGCATCTATTTCTTAAATTCTTTTCTCTTAATTTCAATATGTCCACTGCCCTGGTTTTTTGCCTAGCTCTCTGACAGCTCCTTCTCTGTCTCTTCTAATTCTTCTAGTCCCCCAAATATAATGTTTCCTGATATTTGGGCTCAAATGTTCTTCTATTCCTTGAAAATGTCATCTACTTCTATAGTTTAAATTATTACGTCTACACAACACACGATAGCAAAACAAATTGCTAACATTTACTTAATTAAAAGAATAATAATTAACAGAATAAAATATTAATTAAAATGAGTGAAATAGGGCAACAAGTACTCTTATCACCCATTTCCCAAAACTACTGCTTCTGTGCATGTCTCCTAAGAAGAGTTCTAGTCTTGGCTCTTGACTAACCATTCTGGCATTTAAGCTGCTATGCACATAACAAATAGAAGCAACATAAATGAGGTCACATAGCAGAATAGTAGGTGAGCCACAGTATCAGATATTCCAGATTCTTGAATCTCCTCTTTTTTAAAATAGAAAGTTCTGTTAGGTAACCTCTAAGGTTCCTCCCAGATTTAAATTTATGATCCTGTTATCCTATAGCAGAGTAATTTCAAAAACTTAAGTGTAGAACTTTACATTTAACAGTATTAAATTTCATCATTTCAACAAATATTTATTATGTGATTTTATGTGATTGTGCTCATATATCTATTATCTATTTGACTCTGGGAAAAAATCAGTTAATGTCTCTGTACTGTATCTCTGCATTTCTACACCTCATTTCTTCACCTATAAAACCTGGGATTGAATTAAATAGCCTCTAAGGTCCTTTCTAGTTTTAAATCTGATTATCTGATAACCTTTTAGGAACCTTCTACGTGCTCAGAAATAAAAATAATATTAATCTCTTTATTGTTCCTTCCACAGGACTCTCCATCTCTTTACTCTGTGCTTTTTCATTGAATGTCCTCCATACCTGGGATGTTCTTGCTCATTGTCTCTGCCTTCTGGCTTTTTAAAAATAATTTAACTTAAGTCCCACATTTTCATTAGGCCTTTCCTATGCCCTCCGTGATGTTCACTGTTAGTGCCTCTGAGATTACTTCTCAATTAGACTGTGAGGTCCTTGAGGGCAGGGACAATTATTTCTCTTCTTTTTATACCTTACACACACACACACACACACACACACACACACACACACACACACACACACACACATTTTAAACAATAAATGCTTGTTGACTTGTTGGTTTGACTTGGTCACTTAGCATATTGCTCTTCCTTCTTGCTTTCTACAGTCAGCAAATTTGACAAACTTGTCTTCATCCAAATCTTTGCAGGTCTGAAGTCTCACATAGAGGTGTACATTGAGTCCATGGAAGTAGATAAGAATTGAAGTAGAGAGTATGAAGGGAAAAGAGAAAAGGGATGAAGTTAGGCCTTCATGGAACATTTCTGCTAAAGAGATAAGAGGAGAAAGCTGAAGCATTGAAGGAAACCTAAAAAGATCAGTGAGAAGTAGAACTAGAGGAGAGCAATGCCACAGAAGTCAAGGAGGTAAAGAGTATTCCCTTTAGGAGGAGGGCATAGTCATTAGTGCATAATGTTAGAGGAAGACCTAGGAGGATGAAGACTGAGAAGAAGTCTTTGGATTTAGCAATGAAGAGGTCACTGGTGAACTATTAGGTAAATGTTAGCTAGAATGGTGGGTTGGAATCAAGGGTCTGTGGGGTGAATGGTTAGTGAGGAAGTAGAGGTATTAAGTATGATTAGAATCAATATAGAATGACAAAATGTGAAGGGAAGGGTATGACACCCCAATGTAGTATGGGTTAGAAGAATAGGGAGAAGTTGAGGGACCAGAGGTCACCACGAGAATGAAGAAATGTGAGAAGCAAATGACTATGGCTTGTATTGGATGGTTTCTGAGGTTCTTTCCAACTATGATGAAGAAGAATTTAAGATATCAAGATCTTGTAGGCAGAAGAGGGATAGGTGAGAGTAAGATCTGCCAGAGGCTGTTGAAGAACAGAGACATAAATTATGGGAGCTGAGATAGCTGGTAAACTGGAAAGTCAGAATATTAGAAGGGAAAACTTTCTGTAAGGTGAGAATAGAATGAGTCAGGCACTAAGATCATTGAGAAAAGAGAGAACACCTGGATACTGGAAAAGGCATTTGGAACATTGATAGAATCAGATTGTATAAACTTTGAAGGAAATAAGGTTGCTGAGTGATGGGGGCAGGGGCAGAAACTGATGGAAGACCTTGAACATGGAATGGGAGAATAGGACATCAACCAGCTCTGTCTCTTCCTGTACCTGTGTCTGTGCATGTTAGAGGTGGTATGATTATGTGTTTGGGGAAGATGTGAGGGGAGGCAAATAGTGGCCAGCATCAGAATAGATGCCCTGGGATAAGATATCTTGAGGGAGAGTCAATATTTGGTTATTGCCAGAAAGAGAAAGATCTATAAGATAGAGTGAAGATGAATCAACAATTTGACCAGCAATTTAAAAAAATTTTTATCTTCTGTCTTAGAATAAATACTGTATATTGGTTCCAAGGCAGAAGAGTGGTAAGGGTTAGGCAGTGGGGGTTAAAATGACTTGTCCAGGGTCATGCCACTCAGCAAACACTTATTAAGTATTTATTTTGTGTCTAGAACTGTGTTAAGTGCTGAAGAAAGCAAGAGAGTCTCTGTTCTCAGAGAATTTACATTCCAACAGGGTTGAAATAGTAGAAACAAAAAGCAGCTCCTATAATAAATGTAAGGGAGCTTTGGAGGGGTAGGTAAGCAGAGTGGATTCTAGAATGAAAGAAAAGATTATAAGGAGTGCCTAGAGACTGAAGAAGAATAGGGCTAAGCTTTCTAGGGTGAAAGTACTAAAAGTGGAAATAGGAAAAAGGGGTGATCGCTTCTGGAACTGAAACTGCCCACAAAGACTTCTTAGAGGACAAAAACACCAATTAGCCGTCACAAACAGTTTGTGTTACCTAGAGTTACCTAGAAGCAAATTTTGGACATAAGTGAAACTGAAAAGAAAGGAGAGAAAACTATCCATGCATTTCCACCAAGCTAGATACAATAGGGAGCAGCTACAATGTAGGAAGAGAAGTTCATGGGGAGAGAGGGAAAATCCAAATGTAGCACCTGACTTCCCTCTCAAACCTAGGTCTCCAGAAGGCTCTCCAAGGACCAAAGCGTCTTGTAGGTCAGCAACCACTAAAATCCATGGTTCATGAGCCCCAAATAATGTGTTTATTTAACTTATCCAACCATATTAAACCAAAGACATTTATTCAAACCAAAGACATTTAATTGAAAAGGATGACAAGATTAAATTATAAGAATGTTTCCCCATACTTACAGGAGTAAGGGTACTTACTCAAGACAACTTATACTTGTGTTTTCACAAAGCCAGCAGTATTTTTTGGTGATGTCATCAGGTGAACTCCTGTCTTCTCAAAGTGGAAGGTGCTGCCTTGGAAAATGGTAGATTCCCTTCCATGTGAAGTCTTTTTAAAAAAAGTTTATTGTTAAATCTTTACTTTCTATATTAGAATGGATACTAAATGTCAGTTCTAAAGCAAAAGAGTGATAAGGGCTAAGCAATTAGGGTTAAGTGACTTACATGGAGTCAGAGAGCTAGGAAGTTTCTGAGATCAAATTTGAACCCAGGGCCTCCCATCTCTAGGCCTGGTTCTGTATTCACTGAGCAACCTAGTTGCCCCTGATGTGGAATGGGCTAGCTAACAAATCTTCTAGCTAACAAAGCTTGGACTTTGTTAGAATTCCAGCTTTTGGTACATATCAGACTTCTCCTCCTCCTCCTCTTCCTCCTTCTCCTCCTCCTCCTCTTCATCCTTCTCCTCCTCCTCCTCCTCCTCCTCTTCATCCTTCTCCTCCTCCTCCTCCTCCT
>NC_058133.1:388837807-388858581 GCF_016433145.1 Gracilinanus agilis
CTCCTCCTCCTCCTCCTCCTCCTCCTCCTCCTCCTCCTCCTCCTCCTTCTCCTCCTTCTCCTCCTCCTTCTTCTTCTGACAGATCACTGAAACTAGTTATGCTGCATATCTATTTGTAATATGATGATGATCACATTTGCATTTTCTATGTCAAAAGCAAAACACTTTAGATGTTCACTTTGTGAAGCTAAAAGAGCTAAATAAATATGACTAATTATATTCATTGTGTCAATATGATTATTCCATATTTATATTTACATGTCTCCAGAGAGAGTATAAATTTAGGATTGTCATATATTTCCTTGCTTTTCATATACCAGGTCTTCAATTATTGTTGTGGATCAGTTAACTAAAGAGCCGGCTGGTTTATATGGTGGAAAAAAAAATCACTGGACTCAGAGTCAGATACATCTAAGTTCAAATTCTGACTCAGACATTCACTCAGTGAAATCTGGGCCAAGTCTCTTATCTTTTCCCAGTTGCTGTTTCCTCATCTGAAAAATGGAGGTAATGAAAACTCTGTTATTTACCTTATAGGGTGGCTAGAAGTACTAATTAAACAACATGTGGAGTGCTTTGCTATCCTTGGGGTGCAATACACATGTAAGAAATTACCATGAAAAAATTTATTCCAATATGGAATAACAGAGATATACTTCCAAGTTATTTTTTAGAATGCACAGTGAAAGTATAGATTAAGTTAGCATTTCAGTAAATGTAGATGATGGTGTCTAGGTAGGGTGTTTTGCATTGTTATTGCTTGCTATCTCCTGTCAATAAGGAGGAAATATGCATTTATTAAGAGTCTGTTATTTAGGGGGGAGCTGTGTGGCTCTGTGGATTGAGAGTCAGGCCTAAAGATGGGAGGTCCTAGGTTCAAACCTGGCCTCGGATACTTCCTAGCCTAACCATGTGATCCTGGACAAGTCACTTGACCCCTGTTGCCCAACCCTTACTGCTCCTCTGCCTTGGAACCAATACATAGTACTGATTCTAAGACATACAATAAGTAAAGTCCATTATTTACCAGGAACTATGTTAAACACTTCACAAATATCTCATTTGATCCTGATAACACTCTTGGGAGTTAGGTGCTATTATTATTCACATTTTACAGTTTGAGGAAACTGAGGCAGGAAGTATAAGTGATTCTCACAGCATCACATAACTAGTAAGTGCTTGAGACTGAATATGAACTCAGGTCTTCCTAACTTCAAGTCCAGTGCTCCCTCCATTGTGCTGTCTACCTGTTGATAAGGGAAAAATGAAAGAAACAAGCATTTATTAAGTGCCTATTATTATATGCCAGGCACTCCAAATCAGGTGTGAGATTTACTCTTACTTTCCACTTCTTACCTTTGAACTATTAGTTGATAATGGGAACACAACAGCAGAGCGGCTCCTTCATCCCCATCAGACCTCCAATTTGTCTACATGTGTGAAGGAAGTAGAGATGGCTAGGAAGCAAGGGGTTATTCTAAAATATGCACCTCATATTTTGGAGTAATTAATGATATATGAGGTAGCTGTTGCTTTAACACCTACAAAATGGTTTCATTTATTCATTTCATCCTTATAATAATGATGTGAGACAAGCAAGATAGAATTATTTCATAGATGAGGAAACTGAGGCTTAAAGAGATGAAATGGGCTTGTTTGAGGGTAGAAAGGAACAGTTCTAAGATTCAAGGCCAGGACAATTGGTTATAAATACAGAGCTATTTCCATTGCATTTACAAGTTTGTTGTGAAGAAGAGTTCTGGTTTTCATCTCCATTAATTAATTTAATTCCAAGATGAAAGGCCTGGGGATCCTGCGGCATGAAAATTGTTTGAAGCAGTTGGGGGACATTTTTTTCAGAGAAAAGAGAGTTTAAGGGAGGTCATGAGAACTGTTTGAAGAGAGGCTTTATGGGTCCTTGCTTGGCATCAAGGACAAGCTCCAGAAACACTGGGTGGAATTTGCAAGGAAATAGATTTAGGCTTGATGCAAGAAAAATTTCCCCACAGTCTCACCCATTTAAAGGAGGAATAAGTTGCTTCAAGAGGTAGTGAGTTTCCCGTTAATGAATGTGTTCAATTAGAGGTCAGATTTACTTCAATTCATTAAGCATTTAGTAAGCAAAGGCAAAAATACAATATTCCCTTCTCCCAAAGGAGCTTGACTTCAACATGTACATTAAGGTAAATACCAAATTAGTCTGTTTGTAACTTCATGAATAAATAACTACTTGCTTGGGTTTATTTAGGTTGAATTACAGTTGGACGATATGCCTTTCATTTCCAAGATCCTATGATTTTCCAACAGCAGAGAGCATGAACATTATGCTATAGATTCTCTTAGGTCTTTATATCTCCACTTTCTGCTCTCCTAAAAGTTCAGACATGAGAGGCAGCCTCACCTGACTGGAGTTAGGGAGACTGGAGTTCATATCCAGCCTCACACATTTATTAGCTGTGTAACCTCGAGTACTTAACCACTGTCTACCTCAGTTTCGTCATCTGTAAAATGGGTATAATAACACCTAACTTCCTGAGTGGTTCTGAGCATAAAATGAGATATTTGTAAAACACTTTGAAGGCTTTAAAAGGCTAAGTGCTGTATATTATTATTATCCAGAAAACTTGAGTTCAAATCCTCCCTCAAATGCAGACTAGCTGTGTGACCCAGATTCTTTTATCACTGTGAATTGCAAAGGAGGCGCTGGTGTGAATGGGTGGAGAGAATCTATTCTTTGGATTTACTCTGTCATAAGGGTCTAGATAAAAAAGAAAAAAAAGAAACTGAGGAAGAGGTTGGGTGGGGACAGTGGACAGGGAATGGTTTTGAAGAGACAAAGAGGAATTGTTCAAAGATGATGTGGAGAAGGAAATAAAGGAATGTCTTGCAGTTTGTTGAAGCTTTCTTTAAAGTAGGTAATTACAGGAATGTTATAGTGATGAAGAGGAAGGAGTATTGCATGGCTTAGATTGGGAAGGTAGATCAAAAGGAGTTAGCTAATTTCTGAAAGTGACACTTCATGGAGGTGGGCAGGTTCCAATTTCTGCAAGTAAACCAAACCCTCCTGGCTGGGTTTAACCAAGCTGGCTTCTACTTGCTTCTATGTGTGCTATAGTGAAAGGAATATTACAGCTTTGTGGCTGGTAAATATTAGTGACAGATAACAGAAAACAGGTCTATGCTCCAGCATCTGTTTTGGAGAAGTTATCAGTTTGCTATGTATTTACTTAAACCTTAAATATCATTTGGGAGGCAAGTGAAACTGTTAGAGTAAGATAAGAATTAACTAAGGACTTCAGGGAACCACTTTCTAAACAGAAGAGCAGAAGCTCCGACACAGTGGAAAAAAACTTTCTCTTAAAGAAAGAGGATGCCCTCTGCTGACATATTTTGTGATAAATCAGGCATAGGAAAAAAACTCGAGAAACCTCCTGAGTGAGACTTTTTTGGGAAGAGGAATGTCTCTCCAAAAATAAATAAATAAATAATCTATGCTATTTCATTTACTTTTCTCCCTTAGGAGACATGAAATTCTCATAAGTATTTACTTAGTAGTGGGTAAAGGTTTAACCACCATCTCTCCAGAAAAGCAAACAAAAAACTGTACATAGAATACTTTTAAGATCAAGCTGCATTATTAACATTTTCCCCTTACTTTCTCAAGTTTAGACAATTAAACAATTAACAAAATAATAAATCAAACTCTGATTTGTTGCTTTTGCTAATGAGAGAACGATTGGGAAATAATTGACTATTTTGTTGAACCTGAACATTCCAGTGCCAAACATGAGAATCATTGTTTTCTTTTTTATTATTACTTATTAGAGCACAGGGAAATATGCTTAGCACCAAAATGACAATGTACATGGTTTAGGCTTTTCTTGGTGAAGCAGTAGCCATTTGCATGTGTTATAGAAGCCTTAGGCTGGTTTTTGTAAATTCAGTGATGACAACAGTTCTGCAAAAGTTCAGCAGAGGGCATAGGAGACTTGACAGAATATTCGGACTCCATGATTAGCCAAGGAAATTTCTTTTCTAAATAGAAGTCTGATTTCAGCATTTTTTTTGTCACTCAATTTTGAAAATGCAAAAAAATCCTGTTTACTTGAACTTTTTGGTTGTTATTTCCCAGACAACTAAGAATATCTCATTCAAATACCTTAACCATTCTATGTACATCAGTGTGATTGTACCAGTTTCCTTTACTTGATTCATCTCTTTAAGGAGAATTTGTAAACTACCCTTTGATTTAGCTATAATTACTTTTTAAAAATAGTTTTTTTAAAATTGATACTTTCTTTTTCTTATGTCAACAGTTTTCCTAAAAGTCACTTAACCTTCCCCTCCCCGGAAATCATCCCATATAACAGATAATATTTTGTAGAAGAAAAAAATTGGCACAGCTGTTAATACATGGAAAAAGTCCACTTCCATTAAGGGGTGGCTTCGAGGTCCATTTCAATCCAATCCAATAATCATTTATTATGCATCTATGTATGAGATACCATGCTAAGTGATGGGGAAACAATTAATAAAAAGAAAGACAGTCTCTGGCCCTGAAGGACCTTCAATCTAAAGACAGAGATGGGACACACACACACACACACACACACACACACACACACACACACACACACGCACACACACGCACCCACTTAATTGCAAGATTCACCTCTGGCTGCCTGGGTCACGTGATGATTCCCTCATTGGATCTATCCCTTCTTACTTCATCTCCAAAGTTCTTTTCTGATACATTCATTCAGCAGCATCTCTAACCCTTCTGACACTGGTACGAGAAAAAAGGTTTTCTGGAGGGAATAAATGTCCTAATTTTTTTGTCTTGTCCACTTAGCAAAAGAGAAAACTCACATCACTCCCCTTGGATAGAATCCATTGTTTTAAGCCTCTCTCCATTGCTTACTTCAGCATATCTTTTTAAAGCTCCATTTTTATTTTTATTATCTTATCTTCAAACCTTTCTAAGCAGGACTGACAGGATTAAATTCCTTTAGTTTGCAGGGACATAACATTATCAGGTCATGTATTCTTCCCAGTGAAAGGTTTATAGTCCCCATAATTTATATGAGTGTGATACACAAACATTGTCATACATGCCTCATGCCGTATAAAATAATATGACAGAATCACCAATAATCATTCCAGTTTTCTAGTACAATGCATACCCAAGCACCTAAAACATGGCATTCATATGAGTATTAATTAGTCTTAGCTATCCTTAGTGCATGCAAAAAATGCATATCAGGTAATCACTGGCATTATTTTTTTTTTAAACCCTCGTACTTCGGTGTATTGTCTCATAGGTGGAAGAGTGGTAAGGGTGGGCAATGGGGGTCAAGGTCAAGTGACTTGCCCAGGGTCACACAGCTGGGAAGTGGCTGAGGCCGGGTTTGAACCTAGGACCTCCTGTCTCAAGGCCTGACTCTCACTCCACTGAGCTACCCAGCTGCCCCCTTCCTGGCATTATTTTTTAACCCCACTCTTGTGTCTTTTTTGAAACCCTTACCTTCCACCTTAGAATCAATACTATGTATTGGTTCCAAGGCAGAAGAGTGGTAATGGCTAGGCAATATGGGCTAAATGATTTGCTTAGGTCAGACAACTGGGAAGTGTCTGAAGCCAGATTTGAACCTAAGACCTCCAGCTCTAGACCTGGCTCTCAATACACTGAGCTACCCAGCTGCCCCTCACCCCCATCCCCTTGTATCTTAAAATCAATACTGTGTATTGGTTCTAAAACAAAAGAGTGATAAGGGCCCAGGGCCACACAGCTAGGAAGAATCAATGGCATTTTTGACAACAATGCATAAATTTAACTAAAGATACAATTTTCCTGTAATAGGAAGCAGATTGCAACTCAAAAATATTTATATACAGTGACAAAATATATAGATAGCATGTAGGAATATGACATGTAGAATTAATTATGTACCTAACATTACATGCTAGGATATAGGGCAGAGAAGTATGATATAGCAAGAAAAGCAGGGTGTATATGGACCACAGGCCATATATAATATGTAAACATATGCTGGGTTTCCATACAAAATGCACACTGATCTAATGGGTCTATATTTGCTGTGACTTACTGAGCTCATGGCTGAACTCCCAGCTGGGGATATCAAGAAAGTGTAGGTAGCCTATCAGCCTCCAAGTTCTACAGGTTCTACAAGTTCTTCTGTTTCCTAGTGGCTTTCACAAGTAGAGTATTAAGCAGGAAAGCAGCTGTGCCTAGCTTTAACCCTCTTGATTTTTCTGAAAAGAGGTCCTCTTGAGCCTCATATAGACTCTGTTGAATTTCTTGACTCTTTGATGGGAACCAATAACTTACATTTCTTTCTCTTCTGAATCATCATATTCTGAGCTCTATTACCTAGCTCTAAGAGTCCCTCTGTGACTGAGATGTGGGCTTTTCTTCTCAGGGTCCAGTTAACTGATTTTCCATTGCTCCATTGTCTTTATCTACATTTCTCCTTTATGAGCATAGTCAATCTGTTGGCAAGTAAACATATATTAAAACACCTACAATAGGTCAGGCATTATGCTAAGGACTGGTAAAATAAAGAGATGAAAATTCAAAGGTCTCTATTCTCAAGAAGCTCATGTTCTCATGAGGAAGACAACACGAAAATATTTATGGAAATATAAGAAATATACAGTGTAAATGGATCAATTCTTTTTCCTTACTGAGATACTATGTGAACCATATCCTTAATAGAGAACTATTGAGCTTCCAAATGTATTCTTCTAACCAATATAAAATTTCCTTTAATTTTTCCCCCTTCAAATTCTTTCCAAAGACAATGAGATTTTATTGTCTTTGGACACTGAAAACCTCCAAAATTCACTAAAACCTCCAAATCTTTTCAGAACTACTGTAATCTATCCACATATCTCCTCTCCTCTGCTTCTGAGATCTTGTATGTATGGAGTTTACTTTTTTTTTTTACACAAATGCAGGATTTGTATTTATTTCTATTAAATTTAATTTTTATTAGATTTAGTTCAATGCTCTAACTGTAAAGATTCTTTTCTATACTGTCATTTACTTTATGAATTTTTCTCCTAAGTTTGTATCACTTGGAAAGTTGATGAACATATACCATTTATGCCTTTATCCATGTCAATGATAAAGTAGCCAAGTAAAGATCCTTGTGACATTCCCTTAGAGGTCTCCTGTCATGTTCTAAACCAGTGTTGGGCAAACTACAGCCTGCGGGCCAGGTATGGCCCCCTGAAACGTTCTATCCAGCTGTACAACATTATTCCTAATCTGATGAATACAATGAGTAGGATACAATACAATGAAATTTCAAAAGAGTTTCCTTAGAAACAGACTGACAGATGAACATTTCCTTTCCTTTGGCCTCCTCTTTTAAAAGTTTGCCCATCACTGGTCTAAACCATTACCAATTACTCTTTGGGTCCAATTATCCAACCAGATCTGAATCTGATTGTGTTATCATCTAATCCAGTGATGGCAAACCTATGACACATGTGTCAACACTGACATTTGTAGTAGCCATTTTTGATGACACGCAGCTGCATCCAGAAAAGTATGGGTCTGCGTGGCAAGGATGAAACATTTTTTGTAGTGTAGCGTAGACACTCTATGCACTATAGATAACAATTCTACCTATATTAATTTACCTATTTTGTTTTATTAAACAGTTATATATTATAATTATACATTGTTGTTATTTAAACTACAAATATGGCAAAATTATGGTTTTCTCTTGAAGTGACACACCACCCGAGTTATGCTTGATTTTTTGGCAAATTTTGACATACCAAGCTCAAAAGGTTGTTCATTAGTGATCGAATCTGTATCTCTCTATCTCTTCCTCAAATAGTGTGAGATATTTTATCAAAAGCTTTACTAAAATCTAGGTAAACTATATCCATAACCTTCTTGTCATCAACTAACTTGGCAATCCTATCCAAAAAGGAAATAAGGTCTGTCTTGTATGATCTGTTCTTGAAAAAGCCAAGCTGACTTTTGGAATTGCCATTTCCCTTTCTAGATTTTCAACAACCATCTCTACTAATACTCTCTGCTGGGATCTGATATTCACTGTTTAAATCCAATTCTGAAAACCACTGCCTACTTGGCACTATACATAGCCTCTTGGACTCATGGCTGTTCACTGTGAACACATAAGCAGTCAAAGTTCAACAGATTTAGTACTGATGAAATTATTTTCTAGTTTGTTTCTCTCTAAAAATCTGGCTGTATGTAGAGAGATTACATCTTCTTCTTTTTTTTCTTTCATTATTCCAAGTTAGTACTCTCCCATATTCCTCCCACCTAGAAAAAAAGAAAAAGAAACAAACCAAAAAGCTCCCAAACAACTTAGAATCATAAAATCACAAAATTTCAGCATTGAAAAAAATCTCACAGTTCTTTTTTACTCAGTTGTTTTAGTTGTGTCTTATTCTTTGTGACCCCATTTGGGATTTTCCTTACAGAGTTACTGCAGTAGTTTGTTATTTCCTTCTCCAACTCATTTTATAGATGAGGAAACTGAGGCAAGCAGGGCCAAGTGGCTTTCTCTGAATCACACAGCTAATGAGTGTCTGAGGCCAGATTTGAATTCAGATATTCCTAACTTTAGGCCCAGTGTTTTATCTACTGCACCATTTAGTTCCCTCGGGGTTTATCTAGTCTAAACTACACATTATAGATTTCCCTCCAACAACATTCCTAACAAATGATAATCCATCTTCTGCTAAAAGATTCCCAGTAAAGAGGAATTTGTTAATTCTTGGGGCAACAATTTGCACTTTTGGACAACTTTAATTAGGACATTTTTTCTTTATGTTGAGACAATATTTGCTCTTCTGTAGCTTCCCCCTTGTTGATTATACTTTCTGGTTATACTCTCTGGAAACCAGCAAAACAGACCTTTTCCCACATAATAACCATTCAGCTACTTGAAATTAGCAATCATGTTTCCATACGTCTTCTCTTCCACAGACTAAACAGATCCATTTACTTCAATTCCCTCTCTTATAGTATGATTTTGGGTTCCCTCACTTTCTTTGGATGGTCTCCAGTTTAATAAGGGCCGTTTGAAAACAAGGCAATCAGAGTCAAACACAGTATTTCAGTTTGTTTGTTTTTTTTATCAAAGGGCAGCACAGCAGGAATATCATTTTTCTACTAATGTAGAACATAATGCAAAATGAGCTAGAAAAGGAGATAGCAAACTACTCCAGTATATTTGCCAAGAAAACTCCAAAATGGGGTCGTAAAGAGCAGACACAACTGAAACGACTGAACAACAAACTAAAGAAGATAATATGACTCATCAGTGTACCATGTCATAGTGATGATTGATAATGTTGTGTACTAAAATAAAGTCAATTAAAGACTTATTAAGGATCTCATATGTATTTTTAAAAATTGTGCTTGATTCTTATGATATTAAAAAAAGAAAAAATCCATACTCTCAAGGAATTTACATTCAATTGGAGGAAGTTGAATATAGATAAATATAATGAAAGACAACTTGGAGAAGAAGGATCTAGTAACTGATAGGATCCAGAAAGAGCTGAATGGAAGGAGTAGTAATTCAGTACAGCCTTGAAGGAAGAGCAAGATTCTGAAAACAAAGATGAAGTTTCCCGCTATGGAGTGATCAGTTTATAAAATTCATGAGTCAGCAAATGCAATATTAATTTTTAGAACAGCTTGTTTCCAGTTTGGCTGGAGTGAATTTGGAGTGTGTAAAGGAAAGTATAAGGCTAAAAAGGTGGACAGAGACCACATCATCAAGAGCTTTGATTGCCCAGCTATTGAGTTTATATTTTGTTTCAGAGGCAAAAAATAAAAAAAAGAGTGCCTGGATATTTTTTTTAAATAAGAGAATGAAATGGTTCTGAAATGTACCTTAGATTATTTTGTTCTGTGAGAGTTCTGTGAAAGATGATTTGGAGAGGACAGATCTAGAGTCAGAGGAACTATTTAGGAGGCTATTATAGTATTTAGGTAAGAGGTGATGAAAGCCTAAACTAAAGTAGCGGCTATGTGAATATAACTCTGGGTAGGTAGGTGAAGAAGAGGATGAGAGGAAAAAACAGACAAGGTTGTAAGTTGGTTGAGTCCACTCCTACAACTCTGAGCTTGAATTGATAATGATAACAGAAGAACAGAAGCTCTGGGAAAGAGTATGGGGACATGGGATTAGTTTCTGGTTAAACTTGTCATATTTAACATGACAACAATATATTTTGTTGTTGTTTCAGTCATGTCCAACTCTTTGTGATCCCATTTGGGATTTTCTTGATAAAGATACTAAAATAGTTTGCCATTTCCTTTTATAGCTCATTTTACAGATGAGGAAACTGAATCAAACAGAGTTAAGTGATTTTCCCAAGATCACACATTTAGTAAGAGTTTGAGACCATATTCTAACTCTGGAACAAATCTTCTTAATTTTAGGGCCATTACTCTATCTATTGAGCTATCTAGCTGTCCTCAATGGGATATAAAGATAGAGATATCCAGCAGGAAGTTAGAGTTGTGGGACTGAGGGGAAATGGGAAGGAGGTGTTTCAGGAAATATATTAGGGCTGGATAAATAGATTTGGGAGATATTATATATATATATATATATATATATATATATATATATATATATGTAGGTAGGTAGGTAGGTAGGTAGGTAGGTAGGTAGGTAGAGAGAAATAAGTCAGGAGATGAAGAAATTACCAAGTAAGAAAGGGTAGAGAGAGTTGATATCTCATGATTTGGAGATACCCATGCTTAAAGCAAAAGTAATAGATAATGATACAGTAAAGAAAATGCTGATGTGGTCAGACAAATAGGAAAAGAATCAAGAGAGTAAATACCATGGAAGTCAAAGGAGAAGAAAGTAGATTGTTAGTATAAAGAATCCATTTTAAGATTAAATTTTTCTGGATCCTATTAATCCATAATTATGTATTAAATAATAAAAAGTGGGCTAGAGAAAGAAAAGGCACTAGCCACCTGTGATCAGCTGTTCCCTTCACAAGCCTCCTCCCCCAGGGAATATGCTAGCTTCACAGTCAGGTAGGTATGCCAGTACTCTCTTGATCAGCCTTGAACCTGACTGTGTGTGCACTTGGGACTCCCCTAGTCAGCACTCACCCTCGTTGACACTCTTCTAGCCATTTGTCCCCCATTTAGCTGTGAAGCCACACAACAGCCACACCACTGGCATGCCAATGCTCTCCTAGTCACCTCCTCTCTTGGTGGCTCCAAGGCAAAAGAGACCTACTTCCTTTCCTTCCCTAGTTCAATTTCTTCTCCTCGTGACATCCCTTTCTTGATCCCCTTTGATTTGTAACTTCACCCTCAGCGAGGATGGGTCTTCTGGATGCCAAGATTCACCATAAGTCCTTAGAATAGCTATAGAGGACCAATTCAGCATCTCCCAACACTGTGGTGAGGACTCAACTCATCTCCTCAGAGGGATAATAGTTTCGAGGTTTAGAAATAAGATCCTTTGCTTTAAAATTCAAATGTTGTCTTGGCAGGTTACTATTAAATTTTTGCATTCAGAAGTATAAAAGAGGAGTCCAGAGAAGTGCCCACAAGATTGAGAAGTTAAGTGATCATGAAATTCCTTTGAGAAAGGAGTTTCATTAGATAAGTCAGATTGTGAGGGGTTGAGAAGGGAATGAGTACCAAAGGAGTGGGGGCAGTAATAATAGAAAATTATTTGGGGGGATTGGCAATGAAAAGCAAGAAGAGATATAGGACAATATCAGGCAATGACAGGTTGAAATGAAGGATTTTTTTTTAGTAATGGAAAATATTTTAGGAAAATTTGCGAGAGATAGAGAACAACTAGGTTGCAGCTAGGTGGCTCAGTGAATTGAGAACCAGTTGCAGAGATGGGAGGTCCTGGATTCAAATCTGGCCTCAGACACTTCCTGGCTATGTGAACCTGGGCAAGATGCTTAACCTCCATTGCCTAGACCTTACCACTCTTCTGCCTCAGAACCAATACACAGTATTGATTCTAAGATGGAAGGTAAGTTTTTTAAATAGATAGAGAACAACTGAGGATGAAAGAGGGACCAACTGGGCAAACTACTTGAGGATCAAGGTCACAGGTAGATAAGTCATCCTTGGTGCAGAAATACTTCTTCCTCAGAGTCTTAAGCAAAGGAGAAAAGTTCAAGTAGAAGTTGAAAGTATTCTAGCTTTGCCTGTTCTGTATTAGTACTATTATTCTCAGTACTGTATTCTGTATTAGTACTATT
Organism: Gracilinanus agilis; assembly: GCF_016433145.1. Classification (NCBI taxonomy): domain Eukaryota; kingdom Metazoa; phylum Chordata; class Mammalia; order Didelphimorphia; family Didelphidae; genus Gracilinanus; species Gracilinanus agilis. Next base: position 388,850,081 of record NC_058133.1, read on the forward strand.
AATTTTTTACCTCAAGGGTAATATTTGACATTTCTGCCTAATAAATATAATCTTAGATTTGGAGCATCATTCTGATTTTATATAGGTTTTTCTTGAGCCTCAATTTGTTTTCAATATGGCAGCTATTCCCACCACCTTAATGTTTTCCACAAATTTGTTATGCTTATCCTTTATGCTATCAATTATATTTAATCTGCTTTTTCTTGGTGAGCCTATGCTGGCTTATAGGCTAATTGTTAAAAAGTTAGCATCAACAACAACAGCAATAATAAGTAATCAATTTACAAGAAGTAGTAATTTTGCTTACATTCTCACTTTGGCAGTCATTTCAAGAGACTTTTCTGACTCATCTTATAGTCTACCCTCATGTTGGTGAACCTATGGCACATGTGATGGTGTGTGCCAGAGAGGGTGCTCCCTTCCCCTTCTCCACGTGCCTGCAGACAATTCTCACGTCACCCACCCCTCTGTCTAGCAGCCCAATTGAAGTTCTTCCTCCCTCTCCTATCTGGGGTGAGGTGGTGGGGCTCACATTTGGCATGAGGATTGCGGTTTGGGTACTCAATCTGTAAAAGGTTCATTGTCACTGGTCTAGCCTACCCTTCTGATAACAGCATCATTTACATGGTGTTTCCTGATCTCATTTCAGTCACTTTCTTGTTCTTGTGATTCTGCTACTCTAGTTTGATCGTTCATTGGCTTCATTCATTAATGATTCTGCCAAGGCCTAAAATACTGTTAAAAGGGGAAACAGAAATCAACCCACTGTGACTGACTAGACCATAAATAGGAACATGGGAGTTCAGGAAGGGCAAGCTGAGTGTCTCGCCAAAATCACTCCCTTGCCCAGACTAAGCTGTCGCAAGCCAATGATGAATAGAGTTTTCGGATGTGAAGTGTCTTGGAGGGGATGAAGGTAAGACTGGTAGAGGTTGTGTCTATTTAAAGTGGTGGTGTGTTTGGTGAACACTCCCTGTAGATGAAGAGAGCTATTTGTGTACTAATATATATCAAAGGAACCATTAATATCACTACAGTTAAGGGTCTGTTAGCCTTTCTCATATAAGCTGTTTTGAAAGATATCCCTAGTGACCAAATTTTGGTTTAGGGCTTGTGGAAAGCAACCCTGAAGTTTAATTGGAATGGAAGTGATATACTGGTGAAAAAGGCAACAATTTTGAAGTGGAAAATATCACTGGGGAGTAAAAATAACTTTAAGATGCTATATGAGGAGGTCAAACAAAAAAAAAGCTTTCATTCATTGACTTTCTTTTGACCTATTGATACTACTCTTTGGAGACTGATGACTGCCTTTGATGTTTCTGTTTAATTGGTGGACTTTAATGGGAAAGAATAGCTTAACATAGAATAAGTAATACTTTGTTTCTGCAAAGTTGATCAAGAATTTGATTATCAAATATTTACTGTATAATTATTATACAGTTGTGCTAGGTGCTGAAGAAAAGCGTAAGAAGTTCAAAATGCTAACAATTCTTGAGAGTTCTAAATTCAATGAATTTTCAAACATATTGATTTTTGAATTTTTAACTAATAATATAACACTCTTCCCATTCTGCCCCCATGCACCCACTCCTTCATGTCCTACCTGAAAGGGCCAAGAAAGTACTTGAATTTGCACAAGTATATGGAGGATTAAGTGAGGATGGGAGAGTGGGGAAAATCAAGAAGTCAAGAACACAGCATGCTCACCTGGGAAGGAAAGAAAATGAGAGAATACTTTGAAAAAAATAATTAGATGAATCAGTCTTTTGTCAAGGTGAAAGTGACAGATTTAGGATAAAATCGCCATTATTTTGAGTAAACTCTCTGTGGAAGGAGGATGTGGATAATAGTCACATAGGACAAAGAAGAGGAAAAGGCAAATTACAATCTGTTTCCCTGTTAAGAATGTACTTACAATATGAGATCCATCAAAGCACCAAAGGTGCTGAAAAAAGGAATAAAATAGTAAAACAATTCTGAGAAGGTATAAAAAAAGAGAATAAAGGAAAATAAAAAAGAAAAATCTAGAAAGGCAGAAATGGGTATATTTTTATATTTGTAATATCAACAATAGCTATCATTTATATAATGCTTTTAAGATTTGCAAAAAAATCTGATATTCATAAAAATCCTATTATATAGTTATTATTATTATTATCCACATTTTATAGATGAAGAAACTGAGGATGAAGGAAATTAGGTGACTTAATAAGTTAATACCTTTTTTAAAAAACCCTAACCTTCCACCTTAGAATCAATACTATATATTGGTTCCAAGGCAACACATGCTTCTGATATTTCATTGCCTCCAAATTCTTTCCTTTCTCATGGTATTCTCATGATATTTTCCCCCACATCCTTATGCCTGCTCCTCAATGCAACTTAACTCCTAACACTACCAGGGCTAACTCTCTTCTTTTGTGGCTCTCTTTTCTGTGGCTAGGGGTCTTACTTATTGATTCTACTTCTATCACTTGTCTTTATCTTATTCTCTTCTGGATAGTTTATTTTACTGAAAGAGTAACTCTGATACAGTACACCATGATATTAAGGCAGGGAGAGAGAGGAGAGAGAAAGCTCATTTTTTCCTTTTTTTTATTTTTTAGAAAAATTTTTCATGGTTACATGATTCATGTTCTTACTTTCCCCTTCACCCTCCCTTCACCCCTTCATAGCTGACATACATTTCTACTGGTTTTAACGTGTCATCTATCAAAATCTATTTCCATATTATTGATAGTTGCATTGGTGTGGTCGTTTCAAATCTACATCCCCAGTCATGTCCACATCAGCCCATGTGTTCAAACAATTGTTTTTCTTCTGTGTTTCCACTCCTGTAGTACTTCCTCTGAATGTGGTAGCATTCTTTTCCATAAATCCCTCAGAATTGTCCTGGGTCATTGCACTGCTGTTAGTACAGAAGTCCATTACATTCGATTTTACCACAGTGTATCAGTCTCTGTGTACAATGTTCTTCTGGCTCTGCTCCTTTCACTCTGCACCAATTCCTGGAGGTCTTTCCAATTCACATGGAATTCCTCCAGTTTATTATTCTTTTGAGCACAGTAGTATGCCATCACCAGCATATGCCACAATTTGTTCAGCCATTCCCCGATTGATTGGCATAGCATCATTTTCCGGTTTTTTGCCACCACAAAAAGTGTGGCTATAAATATTTTTGGACAAGTCTGTTTATCTATGATCTCTTTGGGCTGCAAACCCAGCAATGCTATGGCTGGATCAAAGGGCAGGCAGTCTTTTAGAGCTCTTTGGGTATAGTTCCAAATTGCTATCCAGAATGGTTGGATCAGTTCACAACTCTGCCAGCAATGCATTAATGTCCCAATTTTGCCACATCCCCTCCAACAATTGATTTAGCTTCTTGTATATTTGAGTAGAAAGCTCATTTTCCACTGATGCCCTTTGACAGAGATATCAAGGGTCATTCTGCACAAAGCTTTTCCCTACCTATTTCTTTTTTTCTATTTAATAATTTTTATTTTTTAGAAAAGTTATCCATGGTTACATGATTCATGTTCTTATTTTCCCCTTCAACCCCCTTTTGCCCCCCACCATAGCCGACTTGCATTTCCACTGGTTTTTTCATGTGTCATCAATCAAGACTTATTTCCAAATTGTTGATAGTTGCATTGGTGTAGTTGTTTCTAGTCTACATCCCCAATCATGTCCGCATCAAAGCATGTGTTCAAGCGGTTGTTTTTCTTCTGTGTTTCCATTCCTGTAGTTCTTCCTCTGAATGTGGGTAGCGTTCTTTTCCATAAATCCCTCAGAATTATCCTTGGTCATGCATTGCTGCTTTCAGAAGTCCATTACATTCTATTTTACCACAGTGTATCAGTCTCTGTGTACAATGTTCTTCTGGCTCTGCTCCTTTCACTCTCCATCAATTTTTGGAGGTCTTTTCCCTGCCTAACTATTTCAAATGTCCCCCAGGGCTGGTAAGCTTGCTTTTTTTTTTTTTTTTAAACCCTTACCTTCCATCTTGGAGTCAATTCTGTGTATTGGCTCCAAGGCAGAAGAGTGGTAAGGGTGGGCAATGGGGGTCAAGTGACTTGCCCAGGGTCACACAGCTAGGAAGTGTCTGAGGCCAGATTTGAACCTAGGACCTCCCATCTCTAGGCCTGACCCTCAATCCACTGAGCTACCCAGCTGCCCCTGTAAGCTTGCTTTTTAAGGGCTGCCAAGTATGGGGCCAACAATCTTTGGCTAGCTAGTCATTGGCAAGCTGCTTCTTTAATTACTTCAAAGATAACAATGTTTGCACTTATCCAACACATTAAGCATTTCATTACCTGTGGCCCTTCTGTGATTTCATCAGTAGAGTTAGTGGGGAACCCTCCTCCAAAAAGCAAAACAAAACAAAGACCAACAACCACTTTTGCACTGATACAATTTTATAGACTATGTAATATGAAATTTCCTGATTCTCTCAAACCTATATCTTGTGACATACTCTGGCCTGTTCACACCTCCATACAACTCCTTACCATTGCCTGTTGAGTGAACTGCAACTTTAATACTTTGGAGACTTGAAAATTCTTTTAGGAAATGAACTGACTGCCTACTGTGTGTGTATGTAAATACATGCATGTGTATATATATGCATATTGATATACATATATTTTATGTACATATTTTTAAATGTCATTGAATTTCTGAAAATGACAACTGAATTGTTCATATAGCATGTGCCAGAATGAATGTATGAAGATTTTAAAACCTCCTTAAATCTCTACCTCCTCTTTCTAGAGATGCCCCTGGGTGACCACAAGGTGTCAGTGTATTCTAATGAGAAAAGAAGCATTGTTGATGTTGCTAAGGAATAGATCTATGATTTTAGTCAAAAAAGTGTAAGTGGAAAGGAGTAAGTTATCCATTTCGTCTGCTTTAGTCAAAAGGGAAAAATAAATATGGCAAATAGGGATACACGGAGTAGTATGGTTTGTAAATATTTTTTGCTGGAAAAAAACTAGAAAACAATATGAATCTGTAAGAAATAGAATTCTCCAGTCATTTTAAGTAATTTTAATTTTAAATCTCTGGATTTAAAGAGTGCTGAGGCCATTAAGGAGGTGATATATTTAGAGCTAAAATGACACAAAGTAAGGAATATGATTCCCCCCATCCCCAACCATTTTCTTCCCATTTTTGTTATTTTCAAAAGGTTTGTGATTTCACTGGTTTAAGAAGTTCCTGGTTAGGAAATTCCTCTACTAATACAGATAATTACCTTCTAGGCAACTTCATAGCCTTAGAGAGAGTTGCTTAATAGAGAAGTTAAGTTATTTGCCTAGGATCACATGGCTAGTATAATAATAATAAAAATAATAGCTAATATAAACACACACATGTACACAGTCTCACTTATGTGCCAAGTACTATGTTAAACACTTTACAATTATGATCTCATTTACAATTATGATACATTATGACTCACAAGAACCCTGAGAGGTAGGTGCTTTTATTTTCTTCATTTTACAGATGAGGAAATTGAGACAGATAGTGTTAAATCACTTGCTCAGGGTCACACAGTCAGTATGTGAGAGGAAGGACTTAAACCTAGCTCAGTGATGGGCAACCTTTTGAGCATGGTATATCAAAATTTGCCAAAAAAATGAGCATAACTCGGGTGGTGTGTCTGAGAAAAAGAATCATAATTTCCTGATATTTATAGTTTAAATAACAAAAAGTATAATTATAATATATAACTATTTAATAAACTAAAATAGGTAAATCAATATAGGTAGAATTGTCATCTATAGTACACAGAGTGTCTACACTACATTACAGCAAATGGTTCATCCTTGGCATGAGGCCCCATACTTCTCTGTATGCAGCTGCATCGAAAATGGCTAGGCATGTGCCATCACTGACCTAGCTCTTTCTAATTTATCTACTATACCATAGTACCTTTCTTATTATTTATTGACTACTCTAATATATGTGTTTAAAAGTAACAATATATATTGTTCAAGTCATGGAAGGAAGTCACAGAATCATAAAATTCCAAGAAGAGATCTTATACCTCTGTCTAGTCCAACACTGAAACAACACTTGAATTTCCTTTGAATTTCCTCCATTCTCACTAGGAAGTTATTTAGTCTTTGCCTCATGTCCTCCATTGAGTGAGCCACCCACTACCTTCTAAGCAGGTCATCCCACTTTGGGACAGCCATAATTCTTAGGAAGGTTTTCTTTACATTGAACCTCCAAGTTTATTTCTGAAACTCTAATTCATTTCTCCTTGTCTTAGCTCCTCCAATAGACAGATTCTCATATAGCATATTCTCTTTTTCCTTTTCCTTTTGGTCATCTTTCTCTTTCTGGTCCGATTTTCTTTGTAGATCATCTTTTGCTTTCTTTGCTTCATTTTCAAGCTGGCCAATTCTGGCTTTTAATACTTTATTTTCTTGTTTTAGCTCATGTATTTCCTTTTTCAAATTGTCTTCAGCCTCTCTTGATTGTTTTTTGAGTTCTTGAAGTTTTTGAATTAATTGAGTTAATTGAATTTTGAGATCTTCCAAAGCCTGTGTCCAGTTCGCTGGAACTACTTCCTCTTCTTCTATTTCTGTTTCATTTGCTCTCTTTTCACTTCCTTGAAAGAAGCTGTCAATTGTCATTTCTTTTCTTTTTTTCTGTTGCTTGCTCATGTTTTTTCCCTTCCTTGTTCTGCTAATTTGAGCAGATGTATTTAATGATCTTTGATGAAAGATCTTCCCTCCAGGGGTAAAATTACTTTCTCTGCCCTAGGAAGACTTCTAGTCTGTCCAATTGTTGGGATTAAATCTGTATGGATTGGATTAGTTTGCCCTGAGGCTAAGACCTCAAAGCCTTGAGGGGAGGGAAAAGCAAACAAATAAACAAAAAATCCCAAAAAAGGTGGGGGGACAAGAAGGACCGTTTTTTTTGCTGAACTGAGCTCCCCAGCAGTGGGTTCCCCTGCGCTATCCACTGTGTTTGATCTGGTTTTCTTTCCTCTTGAAACCCTTCGTTCTCTATCTTGCTATGAGGAAGCCAAGCTGTCTGCCCTCTGGGGTTTGGCTCTCTCTAAGCCACAATCTTCTGGGCGTTTTTGCTGTGTTTCTCTGGTTTTCTCCTCCAGTCACCTCTCCAGTGTCTGTGTTTGACTCCCTGAGTCCTATGCCAGCAAGGCCCTCTCTCCCGACCAGTGCACCCACCAGCCCTGAGATTTCCCGGGCAGCTGGAGACTCTGCACAGCACATTGGGGAGGCGTCTTGGGATCCTGGGATTCCCCTTCTACGCCCTCAGTCCTGACAGTACTTGAAGCCTTTTTCTTGGCGTACCTCTTTCGTTGTGCTGCAGTAGGGTTCCCCCTGCTCTGTCCTGTTCTTAGATTCAGTCCTCTTTCTTCTCGAAGCACATTGTTTTCTATCTCAGTGTGTAAGGGTGGGGAGGTTTTTAGATTCCCTCCATTTACTCCACCATCTTACCGGAACTCCCTCTTTTTCCTTTTCCTGATCATCTTCCTTTGGCTATGCTTTAGTCTAGAGAATCAATGGATTTAGAAATGGAAGGAACCTTAGAGGTCAAAGAGCCTAATGCCCTCATGGTACAGATGAGGAAACTGAGGCATGGGAAAATGAAATGGCATGCTCAAGTCATATAGTAGATAATAATAACAATAACAATCAACATAATAATAGTAACTAGAACTTATATAGCCCTTAAGGTTTGCAAAGTGATTTACAAATATTATCTTGTTTTATCCTGACAACATCCTGGGGAATCAGGTACAATTATTAATCCTTTTTTATAGATAAGGAAACAGCAGAGTAATGGAACAAGATTTCAAATGCAGTTTCCCTGTCTATAAATCCAATGCTCTTTCTACTGACATTATGCTTATCAATGTCCTTCCTAATAGGCATCACCTGGAACTGAACACATGCTCCAGATATCCTATGATGAGGGAAGATTACAGTGAGATCATCACCACACTATTCTGGATACAAGGTCTCTCTTAAGACAGCCCAAGAACTTATTAGTATTCTGAGGTTTTTACCTTAGCCTACTTACTCCTTAATTTTTTTTTCATGTAGATGGCATGTAGTCTTCTAAATCCTGTACTTCTGAAGTTGACTTTTGAATTCTAAGGTAAAGTATTATTTATCCCTCTTAAATTCACGTTTTATTGAATTCAATCCTCTGTTCAAGCTTGTTAAGATATTTTGGCCTCCTGCCTGAAATCCAACTTGTTACATGTTTGCTGTCACTCCCTTTTCCCCAATCTCCCTTTTATGTCATCTCTTCACTGACAAATATGTTATTTATAATTGGCTTCATATTCAATGACCATATTTAGTATACATGGGATGCGCAGGGCATTTATTTTACTCTAGTCATTGGAATTTTTAAAAGCATTTGTAGGAAAGAAAAAAATGTGTGGTTCTGTGTGTGTGTGTGTGTGTGTGTGTGTGAGAGAGAGAGAGAGAGAGAGAGAGAGAGAGAGAGAGAGA
>NC_058133.1:388863477-388959487 GCF_016433145.1 Gracilinanus agilis
TTTCTTTCTTTCTTTCTTTCTTTCTTTCTTTCTTTCTTTCTTTCTTTCTTTCTTTCTTTCTTGACCTTGAATTAATCAACCCATCCATCCATCAATAGGAAATACTTAAATGCCAATTATGTTCCATGCATTGGAGTTGGTTAATACCACAGGACTCTTGGACTCTTTTCCTAGCTTGATCCTGACATCTTGGTTTTTAAAAGTGAAAAAATGTAATTAGAGACAGAGTACTTGTTGTTCATTCATTCATTCATTAAGTGCTTATTGAGCATGTATATGTCCCAGTGTCCATTTTAGATTAGGAAGAAACAACAAAAATAAAGCAATTTCTGCCTTTTGTGAGCTTTCACTCTAAGATGGGGTTTGGAGATGGGCAGGCAAGAAGACAAGTAACTATATGCAAAATAAATACCATGTGCTGCTGGAGGGGGTAAAGAGGACTTAGCCCTGGGAGAACTCAGAAAAGATTGGCCATAGGAAGGATATCTTTAGCTAAGCACTGAAAGAAGCTGGGGATTTTAAGAGACAGTTTGTTATTGTTGCTGCTCACTGATTAACGGAAACACACACATGAGAGTTCTACCTGGGCAAGTGGATTTAGTAGATTGCATCATTTTGGGTATGTAGTGATAATTCTTGGAGAAAACATGACCCCCTATCTGCTGTCTGTCATTTTTTTTTCTGTTTTGGAGAGACAAAGGATTCTAGATGTGGTGTCAGACAACCTGAATTTGAAATTGGCTTCAAACAAAAATTAGATGATCACCATGCATAAATTATTTTACTTCTTTCAGCCTCAGTTTTCTCATGCAGCAAATGGGGATAATAATACAAGCATTCCTAGGATAAGGCTTGCAACCTTATGTATTATCCTCAATTCTTCATTCCTTCTCACTTCCTCATACTCAATCTGTTACCAAGTCCTTTTGATTTTAACTCTATAACATCTCTTCTCTATATTTCCTTCTTTCTTTTGATACTGCCACCACTCTAGTACAGACCCCCATCTTAACCCCTAGACTATTACAATAGATTGCTAATTAATCCCCTTGCCTCAAGTTTCTTTCTACTCTAATCCATCCTCCACTCAGCTGTAAAATTAATCTTCCTAAATGTAGGTTTGACCATGCCACTCTCTTATTCAATAAATTCTGGTGGCCACCTATTACCTCCAGATCAAATAGAAAATCTTCTGTTTGGCTTTTGAAGCCCTTTATAACCTGACCCCTTTCTAACTTTCCAGGTTTCTAGTACTTTATTCTTCTTATATACTCTATGATACAGTGACATTGGCCTCCCTGAAGCTCCTCACTCATGAGATTTTATCTTCTGACTGGGCCTTTTTACCATCTGTCCACAGTTCCTGGAACTCTCTCCCACCTCCCTTCCACCTCCTGGATCCCTCTGACTCGCTTGTCAACTCCTCTGGGACAGACGTGACCAAAGAATCAGCCTTCACTGTGGCACCGATTCAATTAGAAAACACAAAGTCAAAGCACAACGAGGAAGGCCAGCCTTTCTAATTTCAAGTGTTACAAAGATTATCTATAATTGTCCAAGAATCTGGAGAAAATGGAGACAGCAGGTGGGGAACGGAGGTGGGAGAGATTATTCCCTTTGCTTTGTGTTGTATATACTGCATTTCAAAGAAATGTGGCTTCTTTATCTTTCTACTAACTGATGTGTTCTTAACTTTGGAAGTCACATGATTAGGAGAATTTTGATCTTTTAATTTGTGACATAATAGACTCATTTTGCCAAAGACATATTTACTTCAATATAATTTTGTAATTACATTGTAATAATATAATTATGTGTACTTATTATATATAATAAATATATAAATATACATAAAGCATATATATGTTATATTTTTATAAGTATATAAACATAATAAGTAAAATGGCTCTAACTTAGCAATTTGGAATTACACCCAGAGAGTTATAAAACTGTATATATCCTTAGGACCAACAATACTGTTGCTGGATCTCTTTCCTAAGGAGATTAGGGAAAAAGAGAAAGAACTTGTATGTTCTAAAATATTTATAGCAGTTCTCTTAGTGTTGGTAAAGAATTGGAAATTGAAGGGATGCCCATCAATTGGGAAATGGTTAAACAAATTGTGATATATGATCGTAATGGAATATTGCTCCACAAAAAATGATGGCAAGATTAATTTGAAAAAAAGATTTGGAAATAGTTACATGGTACAATGAACAGCGAAATGAGTAGAATCAAGAGAACATTATTCACAGTTATAGATTTAGTACTTGAAGAATAACTTATGAATGTTGCCTCTAGAGCAGGGGTCGGCAACCTTTTTGGTCGTGAGATCCATAAACGCCATATTTTTTTAAATGTAATTTCATGAGAGCCGTACAGTGCTCACAGTGCTGCATGCTCCTGTAAGTGCCTGAAAAAAAAATTGACTTTATGGCTCCTGCAGAAAGAGCCATATCTGGCCCTCAAAAGAGCCAGATATGGCTCAAGAGCCATACTTTGCCGACCCCTGCTCTAGAGAATGAACTGAAAAATGGAAATATAAAAGGTACCATTTATATAAACATATCTATCTCCTGCATGGTGCCTTAAATAAGCTGGGAGGGGAGAGAGAGGCTGAGATACTTTTTTTTTTAAACCCTTAACTTCAGTCTTAGAATCACTACTGTGTATTGGTTCCAAGGCAGAAGAGTGATAAGGGTTAGACAATGGGGGTTAAGTGACTTACCCAGGGTCACACAGCTAGGAAATGTCTGAGGCCAGATTTAAACCTATGATCTCCCATCTCTAGGCCTGGCTTTTAATCCACTGAGCCACCCAGCTGCCCTTAAGTTGAGATACTTTTAAATAAATTCTACTAATAAAAAAAAAAAAAGAAAAAATGTAGAGTCAAATTTTTTATATGTTCTGTATTAGCTTTTTTATATTTTGCCCACTAGATGTCAGTTTGTGATTACCCTTTAGAAGGAGGGCAATCTTAAAGATCAAGGACACATATATTTTTCCTCTCCTCTCTGGGGGGGGGGGGGGGGCGGGAAGGATCATGATGTACAAAAAGAGACCCAATAAGGTAGTATTGTAATACACATATAGAAATTATCTAGTTTAAGTTTTTCATTTTAAGGATGTAGAAAATGGGAAACTAAGAAGGATCTTGCCCAAATAACATCAATGATATAGCTGAGATTCCAGGTTTATATCTATACACTGTGATGGATCTATGATTTCATGTATGAAGGTCACTAACACACACATATCACTTTAAGATTTGCAAAATGCTGTGCCTATATTATCTCATTTAATGCTTATAATAAGCCTGTGTGGGAGGTGTTATTATTAACCCCATTTTACAAAAAGGGAACATAGGCTGAAATAGGTTAAGTGTCTTCTCAGGGTCACAAGTCTGTAAGGCAGGATTTGAACCCAGAAATTCCTAGCCACAAGTCTGCCTCTCTACCCACTCTGCTGTATAGCCGCCCATTCTTTCCTTTTCATCTCATCTCTTATCCTCCTGAAATCCTCTGTAGGGGGCAGTTTGTGCTGTATTTAGTAAAAAGAGACCTTAGGGAGATACTGCAGAGCATCATCTTTCAAAACTCCTTCACTAGGGGGCAGCTGGGTAGCTCAGTGGATTGAGAGTCAGGCCTAGGGACGGGAGGTCCTAGGTTCAAATCTGGCCTCAAACACTTCCCAGCTGTGTGACCCTGAGCAAGTCACTTGACCCCCATTGCCTACCCTTACCACTCTTCTGCCTTGGAACCAATACACAGTATTTACTACAAGACAGAAGGTAGGGGCTTAAAAAACAAACAAACAAACAAACAAAAAAACTCCTCACTAGAGTCGAAAATGGCTATAAACAAGTCATTTCACTTTCAAACAAAAGAGAACTGCATCTAGAGCCCAATCGCTTGGATTCAAATGCCTTTCGCTCTATACTTGTGTGATGTTGGGCAATCATTTCTTCTTCCTGGGTATCAATTTGCTCACATAAAATGCAGAGGTTTGACTCAATGGTCCTTAAAGTCCACAATCTCTTCTAGATTTACCTTTATGATCCCATGAAAACATATTAGAAGAAGATGAAAGTAGAAATGCTACTGTACAATAGACTCAGAAACAATGTTACAGCCAGAATATTGGTTTAAAAATAACTATATAGATACTTCCAAATGATAACAGAGAATCCATGATAGAACATGATATTTTTTTTCCATTCACACAGGGTCCGTCAGTTTTCCTCCAGTTTTATGGGCTTAGACAATCTAAGCCCATAATAATTGACATAAAACTTTAGATTTGACCAGGTGCCTTACATAACTTATCTCATGTGAGCTATTTACCAACCACTTGGCGTCAATATTATATTGACATTTTAATCCCCATTTTACAATAAAGAAACCAAGGTCTAGAGAGACTGCATTACTGTCTCATGGTCACATAGCTGGTAAATATCAGAGTGGAGACTTGAACCCAAGTCTCCTGGAGCTCAGCTCCAGCCCTGGGTTCGGTATGTAGTTTATCATGATTGAAAAACCAGTCCTGAATGTCCTTGCTTCCAAATTCTGTTTCTACAAAAAGGACTTACGAGATATTGTTGTTGAACCATTTTTTGGTCGTGACCAGTTCTTTGTGACCTTATTGGGGGTATTTGGGGCAAAAATACTGGAATAGTTTGCCATTTCCTTCTCTAGCTCATTCTACAGATGAAGATACTAAGGCAAACGAGGCTAAGTGCTTACTAGCTGATGAGTGCTGAGAGTAGATATGAACTAAGATGGGTGAGTCTTCCTGACTCCAGGCCTGTTGCTCTTAGCTACCCTTGACTTATAGGTTATTAAGCAGTAAAACTATAACAAACTATATATTTCTGTAATTGCAGTAACCATTAAGGATTAATTAATGAGCTTTCTTGCTCAGGAGTTTAAAAGATGAGAGTAATGCATATATAACATACATATGCATTCATATATAGACATTTATATACATAGTACATACATATATATATAATTCAGAAAACTAGTAGGGAATCATACAGATTTCCACAGTTTTGCATTCTAAATTAATTAGTGGACTAATCAATCAACAATTTATTGAGCTTCCATTATGTTTCAGAAACTTCTAAGTTTTGGGAAAGAAGAATATTTCATCTAATGCTATATCCTGCTATTTGCAGATGTTGACCCTTCACAGTATAATAGTCAGGTCTGGCTACTTGTTTGTCCTTGGATGTGACAGGTAGTATGGTGTGGTTAAAAAAATACATATATATATATGTATATATATATACATATATATATATATATATATATATATGTCTGAAGGTAAATGACCTGACTTTACAGGCTCATCTCTGATACCTATGACCTGAGTGACTTTGGGTAAGTCATTTCACCTAACAGTTAGAACTATAGTTCTATAGCTTCCTTTGGAAATACCGAGTCCCCATTCATAGCAGATCTTTAAGTACAAATTTAACTACTTATCAGGGATGAATTATAGGGGATTCTTCTTCAGTAATAAGTTGGATAGAAGAGTTCTGAAATTCTGTCAGTCCATCTAGGACTCAATTCTTCTCTTGGTTAAAAATGGGTATTAAGGGGCAGCTGGGTAGCTCAGTGGATTGAGAGCCAGGCCTAGAGACGGGAGGTCCTAGGTTCAAATCCAGCCTCAGACACTTCCCAGCTGTGTGACCCTGGGCAAGTCACTTGACCCCCATTGCCTACCCTTACCACTCTTCCACCTATGAGTCAATACACAGAAGTTAAGGGTTTAAAATAAAAAAAAAAATGGGTATTAAGGTCCAAATTTCCTACTTCATTGGGAACTGAACTCATATCTTCTAACTCCAAATAAAATACTCTTTTCACTGTTCTACACTGTATATAAAGAGGGAGTTGAACATTTAAAGAATATTTTTTTAAAACATCTTACTTTGGAAAGATGAGCAAAAATACTTCCAATTTTATATGAAGAAAATTTGAATACCATGCAATAATAATAATGGCATTTATGCAACACTTGAAACTTTGCAAAGCACTTTATGTATGCTATCTCATTTGAACTTCACAACAATTCTAAGAGGTCGATGGTGTCATTTTTTTGTATTTTATAGATGAGGAAACTGAGGCACATAGGGAGAGATTAAGTGACTTGCTCCAGATCCCATGGCTAGTTCAATGTCTGAGACCAGATTCAATCTCAGTTTTCTTAACTCCAGATCCTATGCTCTACCTACCTAGCAGCCTCAGGGATTTGACAAAAGATGGACAAGTCTTTTTAAAATTTCTTAAAAATTAATTTTTAACCCTTTCCTTATGTCTTGGAAGAGTAACAAGAGGTAGGAAATCGGGCTTAAGCAACTTACCCAGAGTCACACAGTGAGAAAGTGTCTGAGGCCAGATAACTACTCAGAGCTATAGTTTCTGCATTTGCAAAATGAAGAAATATCTAGTATTTGTGTAAAACCTACCTCACAGGGTTGTTGAAATTGCTTTACAAAAATTAATGTACTATTAGTGTGTTATAGGTGAAAAGATTTCATTTGGTTTAGGGAACTCTGGGTGAGGAAATACTCTTTGTCAGCACAGATCAGAAGCTATTCTTCAGTTTATATTCTTAGAGAGTTGCTGTCTACACTGAAAAGTCAGATGAGTTGTCCAACTAAACTCATTCTGTATTTGCTAGAACTTGAATCTGGGACCTGAATCTTCTACACTCTCGTGAGTGCCTATGGATCTACTATATTATGTGGCATCTCAGTTTAAGGTTATGAGGTTTGTGAAAAATGAAGAGCCAACTTGCTTATTAATTGTTAACAGAATTTTTTTCTAATATTCTTCATCCACTTGGATTCCTCTGACCCTTCCCTTTTTGTTCCCTTGCACTCTAATTTGAGGAGGGCTGGGAGTTGCTTGGTGGCAGAGTTTCAATAGCAATTTTAGGACCGGGACAAATAGCATGCCAGAGTCAAGCAGAGTCCTTAAAGCAACTCTGTAATTCCTGATGTAAAAATATAACCAAAAGTAATTAGGACAAAACTAGTTGAGAAGGAATATGAATTACTTGCCAGAGTGACTCATGGGTAGATGTTATTGTCGGCTCTTGCTGCCCTGGTAGTTTCCCATCTAATTGTTCTAATTTTAATGAATTATTATTGAGTTGTTGATTTTTGCAAGCTTTACAAATTTTGTCTTGAAATTAAGTCTTGATTGCCCCACCCTGGTTATAGATCTATTCAGGGCTAACTTACTCTAGCTTTGTGGTAGAAGAAAGCAGTACCCAAAGTGTGAAAATCCCTATTCTCAATCTTTTGGAACCTATCTTTATTCCTTTCAACTCTGTCTCCTTCATATTGTGTTATAGTTTCTACCAAGGTCTTGTATAAGGCCTATAGTTCATTCAGTTCTCTAAAAGAATTTTGGAGGAGAACCCAGCAATTTATGAGTCAAGAATTTAAAAGTATTTGTTCAGATGAAGCCTCAAACTCTTTGAAGAATATGAGTTATATGGGAAAATTCTCCAGTTGGAACCATGAATCTAAAGAACAGGAAAAATTTCAAAAAAGGCAAATTAGGTTAAATGTGCAAATTGTTCAAGGATAAAATTAAAGGTTATTCTGCTTTAGTGGAAAACATTTCTAATTTCCTATTTTTCAGTGTTTTATTCCGTATTTGATGTTTTTTCCTCAGGGAGGCCACAGAAAGTAGAAAATAAGGGTGGAGTTCATAAGAGAACAAATTCAGCCGATAGAGAAAATGAATTGTTGGCCTTGTTCTTATTTGAAAAGAAAATCCTTTCGAAATGGCAGATGAAAACTGAACAGAAGTGGCAATCCTTTCTCTCTTTTTTATTTAAACATTACTCTGGGATTCAATTATAAGGGGCACATCAGCCAATCTTAGAGAACTCTTTGGAAAAAAGAGAAAGGTTGAACAACATGTATTGAACAATGAATACAGATAATGATGAGTAAAGGAAATTCACTACTTCAAAAAGGAGCAGCACTTTTTTAAGGTTCTAAAACTCAGACATTCTGAGTCTTGTCAGTGCTGAGGGACTGGAAGAGAATTTTTGTATCTTCTTGACTGCATCCTAAAATATCTATTATATCAGCATGGACAGTGTAGAACTGAATTTTCCATTTTTACAAAAGAAATGATGAGAGAATAGAGAAAATGTAGGAGATGAGAGAAAGATACTATTTTTTTTATATTTACCTTTCATTTTAGAATCAATACTGCATATTGATTTCAAGGCAGAAGAGTGAGGCTAGGCATCTTGCTCAGGGTTTTACAGCTAGGAAGAATCTGGGGTCAGATTTGAACCCAGTACCTCTCATCTTTGGGCATAACTCTCAATCCACTGAGCCACCTAGTTGCCCTGAGTAAGATGCTTTTCAAGAAAGGAAATATACAGAAGCAATCATGCAGTGGCATAATGAATAGAATAGATTTGGAATGGGAAGGATCTTATTTCAAATCCTAGCTCAGACCCAGGGGAAGTTATTAGACAACTCTCAGGTCTCAATTAACTCATCCGTAAAGTGGGGAAAATAACCTACCTCCAAGAGTTGTTGTGGAGATCAGGTGAAATAATAAATATTACTCTTTGCAAACCTTCTAATGCCATAAAAATGCCAGTTGTTATTATACTGCTCTGATTGGCATATTCCGTTTTCACTAATGTCTTTGGTTGTAAATGTGCCTGTTGTTTAATTACTAAAGTGCTTCCTTATAGCCCATACTTTGGCAGGGAAAGAAAGCAAATGGCTTAACTAAAGCATATTAGGTCTGGTTTCCTTTTTGAAAGTCAGTCTCTGGAGAAACTTCAACCTTTACACATTCTGAGTCAAACCACTGTATTGGGTTGAATGGTTTATTTTTTTCCTATGTGAGTATAGATCATTAAAAGCAATTCCTTCCTTCTCTTCTCCCACTCTCACCCCAGGATCACTAACTAATTTCTCTGAGTCTTTTGTTAGTTAAAGGAAATCTGGATAAATTCCATCTGGAGGGGAGTCGTTTCTACTTCATATAAAGTTAAAAGTGATGTTCTCCATTTCTTTGGTTACCTCTCATACATTGGAACACAGAGGTGCCAGTCATAAATGTGCTGGTAGCCCTCATTAACGGACATAGAATTTCTAACACACTTTGGAACATTATATGAAACACAGGCCTCTGGAGCAAACCAAGAATTCTTGTTGTACTGTGTAATTGAGAGGTGTTTACTAGGACCAATTAAATGGATGTCAGGCGTGTTTGTTATTCATTAGGCTAGTCTGGGGACAATTTCCATTAAATTAATATGCTTGTACTGGAGTGGGGGGGGGGAGAAGAAAAAGATAAGCTCCACTTTCAACATTCTCATTCAGCATAATAGAGAAGGAAGAAAATTAAAAGACTAGATTTAAAATGGCGAAGGGCATTCATACCTAAGGGATTTCTGTAGCTCTGAAAAGGAAGTAGAGTTGAGGTACTTTTTCTTCTAGTGTGGTATTTGGAAATGAGATGGTGGTGATCTTCTGATGAAAGTAAGGGTATCCAGTCTCTTGGTCTTCTAAATTACAATCCTCTCAATCAGTCAGTCACCAAAAAATCTTAATGAGAGCCCCAGGTATTGTGCTCAGCACCAAAGATACAAAGGCAAAAATGTAATTGTTCCTGCTCTCAAGAAGTTTACATCCTCTTGATAGAACAAAGCAAAACAAATGTAGGAGCATGAATTGGATCTATGGTTCATTAGTAGAGTGAGGAAAGTCCCTTTATACCACTGAAAACTGGTACCTAAATTCTGTAATTTGTCTAGAGTCCTGGGAGATGAACTCTCCTAGCGGTCACAGAATCACTCAGAGGAGGAATTTGAATCCAAGTCTTTCTGTCTTTAAAGCTAACTCAAATACCTACGCTATGCTGCCTCTCATACAAAATATATAAAAGGAAATATTTACAAATATGCAAAAAAGGAAATATAAGATACTTTCAAGGGGAGACACCACCAACTGGGGAGGAGAAGAATAGGAAAGTATGAAAGACCTCATGTAGAATCTGTGTCTGAGATGACATTGAAAAGAAACTGAGAATTCTGAAAAAAAGAAATGAGAAAAGTGTTCATTTCCAGATGCTAGGTCAGCTTGTGCAAAGACACAGAACAGAGAAATAGGATGTTATACATGAGGAAGTAGCAAGACGAAAAGTTATGTTAAAATAATTTTTTCTATCACCAAAAACATTTGTCTAGTTCCTGTTCTAGATTTGATGGGGAGAGCATTGAGGAAGAAGAAGCTGAAGCTAGATGGGAAATGACTTTCCCAGAGTCACAGGGTTAGTTTTAGAGTTAAACTTATCTTTAGAATTCATATCTCCTTAATTCTCCTATAGTGCTCCTTCAACTTCAGTTTCATAGTTCCAATCCCAAAACAAATATGTATAACTTGGAAGCCAGGAGCAAATTCTTTAGTATCATTTGAGTTCAGTATTATGTATCATAGAAATGTTGTTAAAATCTATTTTAGGTGATAAGCAATTTTTATATTTTATATAAATATTTATAAATATTTATAAAAATATTTATATAAATGTTTTACATTAGGTAGAGATGAAATTTTAGCTATAAAAGGAAAAGAAATCATAGTCAATTTATCATTTGAAACCTCTTCATTTTTGAAACCTTTACATTTTTAATGTAGAAAATAAATTTCTTCATGCTCATTGATTTCAGTTTTGTAATTCGAACTGGTTCCTAGATTGTCACCTTCACAAATGTATTTTCATTTGTATAAATTATGCAGTTTTTTAAAAAAACAAAACAGCAATTTAGTTATAGTCCAATTGATTCTCCCAGTCAAGGGCAGAAGAAGTTGCTGGAAATTCATGAAGGGAAACTCTCTAATTTTATTTAGGGAGAGGAACAAGGGAGAAGGAAAGTCCAGTACTAAAATTCCCTGTGGGTTGTGTCTGTCTCTAGGCATCCTCCTGATAAAGTGTTAGGCTTAAGGGCAATGTCATCTGTCTATATATGATAAACTCTAATGTTTACTTAACATCCAAGCAAACAGAAAATTAAAATAACCAGAATTTCTTCTGAGCATTCTGTGATCTATTTTTATAAAAAAAGAGACAAGTGATAAGTTAACAAGCTAATGTTACATAATATCAAGGAATTTGTTAAGCAAAATAACTTCTTGGGTGTGTCATTATAGATTTAGTTGGTCAGGAAATAATAATTTATTAAGTGCTTATGATGTATCAGACACTATTCTAAGCTCTGGGGAAAGGCAGAAAACAAACAAACAAAAAAAACATTCCCTGCTTTCAAGAAGCACACAGTCTACTTTAGCCCAGTGTCCTATTTCAATGTAATATTGTTTGATGAAAAAATATATAAAGATGTCCCTTCTTCAAATAAAGATGAAATTGAGCAGGCTATAGTTTTAGTGTTAATAATATTAGAGGAACAGGGAAAAGATCTGTCATTTCTTTGACATAAGAAAGTCTCTGAGGGCAGTTAGGTGGCTCAGCAGATAGAGCACCAGGCCTGGAGGTTGGGGAGGTCCTGGGTTCAAAAATGGTCTCAGACGCATCCTAGCTGTGTGACCTTGAGCAAGTCATAACTCATTGTCTAGCCTTTACATCTTTTGCCTTGCAACCAATGTTTAGTATTGATTCTAAGACAGTTGAAGCCAGAATTGACCATCTGGAAAATATGAAAACAATGGAAGAAGAGAAAAATATCTTAAAAGAAAGAATGAACCAAAAGGAGAAGGAGAATCAAAAGGTTGTGGGAGAATTTCAATCTTTAAAAACTAGAATTGGACAATTAGAAACTAGTGACTTCGCAAGACAAGAAACAATAAAACAAAATCAAAAGATTCTAAGACAGAAAGTAAGGTTTTTTTTCAAAGGAAAAAACTCTTTAATTTGGAAAATTCCTGTCTTTGAATGAATAGTATCTTCTTGGCAACTTATAATTTTAGAGCCTTGCTCAGAGTATGACTTGTTGATAGTCACATAGCTAGTAGGTGTTAAGAGATGAGCCTAGTTGTTCTGTGGCCAACTCTTTATCTGTTATTTCACACTGCCTCTCAGGCATATTTTATAGTAAAATTCTTTACAAATTAATAACCCATGAATAGATATAGGGTAAAATAGGAGACTAGACTATTTGGCTTCTTTTAAGGAAAACTAATGGCTATACTTTATAACGTGCCAGTGACATACTCTTTGGTTCTTTTCATTGGACCCTTTTTATCTTTTGTAGTGGTATGGCAAGCTCCTGTGCCGAGCATAGGAAAGGAGGAGATGAGGTTGGAAGGTTTTAGAAAAGAGACTAGCTTCTGCTTTGAAACTTCTACTGGAGTATGCTTGTTTCGTGAGTAGAGCAGACACACAGGGTCAGATTAAAAGAGATGGCAAGGCAGACAATGGCCTCGGCTGGAATGTGGAGCTTGGGTTGAATCACAGAAGCCTTTCCTGCCCTTTCTAAAGGTTTAAGATTTCTCATTCTCTGCCTCCAACCTAGTTCATTGCCCTGGTTACTTTAGGTGGCCACTTAGTATTTATGACATTTATAGGTAGAACACTAGTATATGTATTTACTTTGTTTGCTTCTATTATTTAAAATGAAAAAGTTGCTTTTTTCTTAAAGGCTTCAAGTAATAGGTAGGAAAATTATTTCTTAAGTACTGTGTGGCAGGCCTTGTGCTAAGGAGTTTGGGATAAAGATGAGAACTTAAAAAAAATAAATTGGCCCCTGACCTCAAGGAGCGTACATACCGATGAGGGAAGATAACACAAAAATAGGGAGAAAGAAGAAGAAAATAAACATTATTATGTATCAGGTAGAGGCAGTGTCTTAATCAGATAGAGTTCTTGGCCTAGAGTCAAGAAGACCTGAGTTCAAATTTATCCTCAGATACCTACTAGTTGTGTGACCCTGGGGAAGTCGCTTAATTTCTGTTTGCATTAATCCACTGTAAAAGGAAATGACAAAACCATTCTAGTATCTTTCCCAAGAAAATCCCATGGACAACATTGATGTGCTATGGTCCCCAGGGATTAGGAAAAAGCCAGGCATAGCTGAATCAACAATAGCATGTGCCTCAGCTCTTTACAAATATGATTTAATTTGATCTTCACAATGACTCTGGATCATTGCACTATTTTATTCCCATTTTATAGTTGAGGAAACTAGGAGGAGGTTAAGTGACTTGCCGAGGGTCACATGTCTAGTAGATCCTGAACTGTCTTCCTCACTAAAGGCACAGTGTTCTACCTACTGTGCCACCTCAATAACCTCTGGAGATGGAAAGATGGGTAGTTGAATGGGTGAGACGATGTTCTTGTGGGGACACGGTGGCAAAGCTCTACAGAGTCAAATAGTAGTTTGGAACACTGGGTTAGGAAGAGAATGAAATAAGACTTCTTATCTAATTCCATACTCTAAAGCCCTGTGTTTTCTAGGAAAACCTGCAAATTGGTTACCTAGTTGACCATTTAAATTACATGGACTGAGAGTGGTTTGTATCAATTTTAAGTCGAGAGATGGAACTTGAGTTTGCACTGATAGAGGGAACTTGTGGATGAGGAAACTCTTTCTACTAATGCAGATGAACAATTTCTCTGCATTTTATAATCTCATGGTCTAGAACACTAAGACATTATGTGACTGGCCGAGGGTCCCATGGACAGTTTATGCCAGTGTTGGGACACTTGGGTCTTGCGGGATCCCAAGCCAACTCTGTATTCACTACGCTAGCCTATCCCTAATGAAATCTGTACATTCTTGGTATGAGATTTTTATAACACATTTAATCATGGACGTAAAACAATTTTTCATATGAAATGTAATCTATACCTCACAAAATTCTTGACAATCCTTGGAAGCAGGCATAGTCTTAGGAGCCCATAACCTTTTTTTTTAAATTAAATTTTTATTTTTATTTTCATGTAAAACATATTTCCATATTGGTCATCCATAAAACTTTTTATTTACTTATTTATTTGTTTGTTTGTTTTAAACCCTTACCTTCTGTCTTGGAGTCAATACTGTATATTGGCTCCAAGGCAGAAGAGTGGGAAGGGTAGGCAATGGGGGTCAAGTGACTTGCCCAGGGTTATACAGCTGGGAAGTGTCTGAGGCTAGATTTGAACCTCCCTTCTCTAGGTCTGGCTCTCAATCCACTGAGCTACCCAGCTGCCCCCATCCATAAACTTTTAAAATCATAATACCTTAAGATTTAACATTGGGAGGGACTTTAGAAGTCATCTAGTCAAACCTTCTGATTTTACAGATGAGAAAATAAATTCTAACTGAATCCTTATGCTAAAGAAGGCCTCAGTTAATATAAATGTCTTCTGATTTATGCATTGGAATATGAAAAAATGAGCATAAATACAAAGCAGTGACATGAAAAGGACACTGAACTTGGAGTTATAGGATCTGAATTCCAATTCAGACTCTGCTACATAACTTGTGGGATGAGCTTGGACAAGTCACATAAACCTGTAGGGGCCCTAGTTATCTTACCTATAAAATGAAGGTTTTGGACTAAATGACCCCAATGTCCTTTTTAGTTCCAAATATATGATCCTGAATGTCAGAACTACTTTTAGAATACATATGATAAAATATAGCTATTTTAAATTGATTTTTTATCAGGTAAATGCTATTCAAAAAATTTTTTAAAGATAAAAACACTTTCTGTTTAAGAGAAGAGATGAAAGTTCTGTCATCGCTCTCTTTTGGTGGTTGCTCTTGAATGTTTGAGTTTTATAACATTAAAAATGCAAATAGTAAATAAAGCTTCCATGTGGAAACACAAGAATCATTTAGAAGAGTAGTCAAGGTCAAGGTAGCCGAGCCCTTCATTTGAGTCTTTGATCTGCCCATATTAGTAAATAATACTATTGAATCCAAGTGCTGATAGGGAGATACAAAACAAAAACAGCACAATTTCTGTCCATAGGCAGTTTAGAACTTAGTTGCTTCCTCTGGTGATGCTGCCATCCACGTGTGTGGGTGTGTCTGAAAAGCCCAATGTTTTGACCAGCCGACCTTTCCACATTTTGAACATGTGTTGGCTTTCCTCTTTGGTTTGTGGCACAGACACTATTTGCAGAGTTAGTCTGTTTTTCCTGTGTGACTTTGTCTCTCAAAATGAGTCATACCATCTCTGTCCCATGCCCAGTCTGTCTAACTACTGTTGTTCTCTAGTATTCTGTAGCTATATTGCATTGTGGGATATTGGGCTCCCATGAGTTTCTCTGGAATCCATGCTGCCCTCTCCTGTCAGTGGTTATGGAAATTCAGCTCATTATCAAGTGGGGTTGATACTCTTTAAGTCTAATCTTCTCTTAGCCTCATCAGCCTCACTTATAAACTATACTTAAAATGAAATAGCAAGATAGTATCATTGATAATGAGGCTCTAGAATAGAGCTAATTCAAATCAAAATGTATTTAAGTGAAAGTTTCCTACATGATTCAAAATAGATGATTATTTCTGAATCAGCATTCATGGATGACAGTTGTTCTTAAATTCATTAAAAAAAAACAAACCCTTACCTTCTGTCTTAGAATCAATATTGTATATTAGTTCCAAGGTAGAAGAATGGCAAGGGTTAGGTAATGGGGATTAAATGACTTGCCTAAGGTCATATATATCAGAGGCAGATTTAAATCTATTTTTATTTATAATAATGTATTGATTTCTAATGAGTTTCAAAGCCCATTAAAATCAGGACCTAATTATGACTCACAAAGGCACATTTCATAAAATCACACATTTAGAGAGCTGGAAGGAACATTAGCAGCCATCTAGTTCATTTTATAGATGAGGGAATGGAGGCTAAGAGGCTTACCCAGGGTTACACAGTAAGTGTCAAAGGCAGGATTTGAACCTGGGTCTTCCTGGCTCTGAGTCTAGCCCTCTTTTCAGTGGGCTTATTGTAATAAGAATAATTTATAGTATACCCAGTCATTTTGATAATAGATTTTTATGGTTCTGAAGTTAAATTACTTGAAAGCATTCTAATTAAGTTTAGTGACTAGTTTAGATTTGAATCAAAACTCTACTTCTGACCCATGTTGCAGTATGTTGTAGTAGAGAATCCATTGTCACTGGTGTTCTCTACAAGGAATCTTCCTGCAAGAAGTGTTGGGAAATAACCTTAAATGACCCCTGGGCAATCACTTCCCCGATGGATGCTTCCCGAAGGGAGAATTATAAAGGAGTAAAGAAGTAACAAAACCATTTATAGAAAAAATATAATACTTTATTTCCAACTAGAAAGGTGCAAACATGTAACTTTTGGTCACACTTCTCAACAAATAACAAACTGTTCGAAAACAGTCCTGGTCAAAGTCAGAAACAAATGCTCCTAGGTGGAAAGAATGGTCGGCTATCAAAGAGCCACTCATTTTACCGCAGGTCATCTGTTCATTAAAAGTGGGGCCACTGGTTTTCCACTGTACAAGTCATGCTTTACAACAACATTCCTGCCTTTAGCAAACAATCTTCTTGACCACTGGTCACTCTAACTGAGCAGAATCTCCATTGAGTATCTATTTCATGCTTTGAATGCATTGTCAAACAAGCCTTGCATCCTACCTATGGTGTTCAGAAATGGAGGCTAACATTGAACATATCCAAGCATTAACAACAAAAAAAAGGCACAAACAACTTTAAATTAATTTAGATAACTGTACAAATATATATATACACAGTATTTACAATATTAATAAAAAAAATCTGGCTTGTTACAGGCAAATTAACTTGCCACAAGCTGTCCAGTCTAATAGACGTAATTCTGACTCTTTTTGAGCATGGTCATTTGAATCAAAATGTCGTAGCTGAAATACTGCTGTTCCAATGGAACAGAACAGCTTGACAGCCCCCCACCAGCCAAGTAGGCACATCTCAGCTGTCAATGGAGCTAAGGACAGGTCAGTCAGAATATTAAAGGTCTCCTTCTCGATTGCATTACCAGGTGGAACACAGCATTGCCACTTGAAGGGAACAACCACTTGGTAGTGCAAACCTTTCCACAAGTGCTCTCTATTGACCCCTAAGCACCAACCTAGTACAAGCTCTGAAGTTGTGCTGTGATGTGGTCCCACAGTCAAGTCTTACTTTCTTCTCCAAACCAATGTCTGGGGTCAGCAGTAGCTCATTTCTGTCTGAATGCCACATGGAGCAATGGGTTGAATTTTGTGGGACATTTTTTCCTTAAATAAAACAGATTTAAATAACTTGTGCTACTGAAATCATGTTTGCAAAAAATGAGATGTGAATCTTTTCAAGTTGACAGTCTAATTAGTCTTTCTCTCGCTCTCTTTTCTGCCTCTCTCTGTCTCTACCTCTGGCTTTATGCCATATCTCCATACATTTTCCTGTAGTACAAGGACTCAAAGATGTCATTGTCTCCAGGGCAGTTGTAATGGCACGCACAGGTCTTGATGAACATCATCTTCTTCTTCATGACTTCACCATCAGGGCACTTGAACTCAACAGGGAGGGTGGCTGTTCTGTGGGGAGTGCAGCATCGACCATCTGTGCAGACCCCACAGAACTTAGCCCGGTATGTCTTCACACTGGTGCATCCAGAAAGCTCAAACTTGACAGGCTTAGAGATTCTGGGAGTTCGGATACATTTTTTGCCTTTCTAAAGAGAGACAAAAATAAAGGGGAAAATCAACAGGTTGATACAGGCATTGGTTTCGAGCAATCTCCTGTATGTTTTGGCCCATTCCTTGGACTTTCTAAGTAATTGCTATGAGAAGAGGAAGTTTATGTTCGGTCACTCAAATTTCCAAATATAGATGTTGCTTCTCTTAGGATGTCTTAGATTTATAGCCCTCTCTATGGATATTTCATAGTGAAAGATACTGGACATAAGAGCAAGACCAAATACAAAACATTTGTATGGTTTTAACAACCTAATCTACTTAGATCTAGATACTTTTGGAAGAGTGGGGAAAATGGGTAGGAAGACCCATTTTAATGGTGGCTAGTATCCGTGATTATCAATGCAGGTTAACTTAATGTGTGTGGGGGGTGGAGGGGACCTGGGGAGGAAGTTTTACCTTAATGTTCTCTTCCAGGGCAACTTCACAGGGTCGGACCATGCAGAGACGACTTTGTTTTTCCAGTCTGCAGAAGGCATTGTCATTGGTAACTCTGGTAGAGATGCCCATCCCACATGTTTTTGAACAGGCACTCCATTCTGTGGTCTGGACCAGACAGTTGGCACGAATCATAGTTGGGTCAGGGCCATAAGTGTCTTCCAGTCGGAAAGCTGTGAAAGCATATAAACAGAAGGTTAAACTCTAGGGGAAAAGCATCAGCTTTCCTTTCCCCCACCCCATCCCTAATTTGAGACAAGTAGCCTCTAGAGAATTTTTTTTTCTTTTGATGAATGTTGTATATATAGGAAAGAGATCAAAATAGTTGGTTTGATTCTAGATCATTGACATGTGTTTCCTGGAAAACAGCCAACTCACCAGCTAGGGCTGGTCCAACTGCAGTCTGGTCTTTGTCCTTGGGTTCCTCACACACCCACTCTTCGCAGCATTTACCAGGAAGTTTCACCCTTCTGGGGAAGGGGCAGTCTGGGCTGGGGAGACGGACGTCCATGCTGCAGAGGGGCACGCAGCCTACAGCCCCATCCAGGCATGTGCACTGGTATTTGCAACTGCTCTGAAAGGACTCTCCACTCCTATACACCATTCCTCCAAAGACACATGGGGCACCGTCTTTTGCTGCAAGGAAAGGAGGCAAAAAAGAAACTTCAGAAACCATTTTGATAGAGAATTGGCTAGCAATTTTCTATTTGTGGGTGTTGATAGCCTTTAACTCTCTTTGAAAGAAAAAACACACATCTAACTAGGGGAAATGTGGTGGGTGAGAGAGGAAATCGAAATTTAGACTTTCTTTGTAATGCTGAAGGCAAACTAAGATCTTTTCCCCAAGAAAGCGCAGTTTGGATCTGTCAGTTCTCAGTACCAGGATGGGGACCATTATAGCCCCTGGGAGAGAGAGAGAGAGAGAGAGAGAAAGGGAGACAGTTGGGAAGAGAGTGACAAGTGGTGCTTACCCGTGCACACTCCAATCTTGCGGTTGGCTGGGGAGCCGAAGTCACAAAAGAGGCCCTTGTGGGGATCGCAGGGGTCCCGCTCAGTGCACAGCTCGCCCAGTTGCTTGGCGCACACTCTACAGCAGCCGCAGCCGTCTGGCACCAGGCTCACGCCGGCTGGGCACTCTGGTGGCGGTCCTGCCCCACACTGACACTGCCCGCTGCAGTCCTGGCCGGCTATCTCCTGAGAGAAATGAGGAGAAAACTTAAGTCAGTAGGAGATCAGGACAGCGTGAGACGCATACACCTTCCTCACTTCCCAGTTCCCTCCCCTTAAGTCCCGGGGCCAAAGCTTTCCCAGAGTCCCCATAGCCCGGTGTTCGCTAGTTCTCCCAGGGATGTAGACTGATAATCCCCAGACCAGCCACTTCTAGCCCGGGAGATTGGGACAGGTGGGGCAGCGAGGACGCGAAGGGTTTAAAAAGGGTTTTCTCCCTTCTTACCCGGTTGCAGAACGTGAGCAGGAAAACGAAGGCGAAGCTCATGGGTCCCATTTTCCCTGAAGACATCCTTGGGAGCTAGTCTTCGAGAATAGAGATAGTCAGCAAGAGACTGGACCAGCTATGCTTGGGATGCGGGAGAGACCAGCGAACGAGCAGAGTGCCCTGGTTTGTTTGGCCTCAGGTCGGATGTGTGAGTCTGATCTAGAGGATCTCGTTGAAAGAGGATGGCTGCCGAGGTGAGTCGCGGAGGATGGATTTCTGCTTCTTCCTTTGTTTCTTCCGTGTCTGCCTTGAAAGGCTGTGGTCGAACTGGCTGTCTGTCTGGCTTTTTGCTTCGGAAGCAGTAGCCTGTAGTTGAAGTTGCCTTGCTTTGCTCCCTCTCAGCTGCTAGGCAGAGTTGTTTTGTGAGTCTCGGACTGCCTGTCTTGCTCCTTTTATATGCTCCAGGCAGCAAACGCTCGCCAATGGGATGAATGGAGTCCTACACAAACAGGGACATTCCGCACATTCCTCCCCACCTTCCTGCCTCATCAACTCGCACCGGATTGAGCCTGACCCCTTGACACTCAGCATTCCTCCTGTCTGAAAAAGCTGGCACACTCTAGCCCACAAAAAAGGCGCAGTATTTCCACCACCAAGGAGGATTTTTTCAAAACCCCCTCCCCTTTCCTTTTCCCACTGCCCCTGATTTATATCATTTTGAAATAGTCAGACTGTTTTTTAAACTTATTTTTTGGATACAACTCACCTCTATTTCCAGTTGCTATGCCCATCCCAACCCTCCCCCCCCCCCACCTTGGCACAAATCCTTTTGGTAGTTCGTTTGTTGGAAGATTCTAACCACAGGGAGTCCTAAGTCATTTTAAAAGGCTTCATTTTATTTTATTATTTTTTTATGTTGATGATTTGGGGTTTAGAGACAGACAGGATGCACTTGAAACACCTCAGGGAGCAAAAGGAAGAGTTGTTTTTCACTTGGATAAATAAAAAAGAAATCTACCTGCAATTTTTTTTCCTGGGTCCTGAATGTTCTCCCTTGGAAATCTCTGAACTTCATAGCTCAGTTATCAGGAGGGAAAAAAAAAAAGTAACAGCTGATTGATGAACTCATGAAATGAACAAAGCTAGTGGTCCCTAGACAGCAGAACACAGTCTGAATCTCATTTGATTAGGCACTTTTCAGTCTTATTACTTTGTTTTCCATTAAAAAGTCATGGTTGCTACTTTTTCCTTAAAAGAGATAAGTAGAATTAGAAGATGGTGATGTTCTAGGAATTATTGGTCAAATTCATTTGCTTGCTACACATCCAAGTGGGGGGAAACTAATACTACTCTACCATTTTAACCTTTTTTGTTCTATTAATGTGGCAGAATAGGCTTTTGTCATTATTCACAAAAAATGATTGCTATTAGGAAAGAAGTATTCCTTTGATTTTTCAGAAATTTTTGATGTGGAGATAAATTGGCTCTCTCCTTAGGGTGAGGGTAGAGGTAGGAAGAAATGAGACTGAAAAAGGTGATGCCTATCTGCTTTTGTAGACAACTATTTATGTGCCTCCAAGTCATTAAAATAGCCATGCATGAGATTCACTAAGAAATGAGTGACAACTATTTCACTCAATACATATTCTGCTTTGCTCTCATCCTATAAAAAGAAAGTCAGATCCTAACGTGATTGATAATAAAATATGATAAAACCCCTCAAATTCAACATCCCCTTATATGAATGATGATGAGTAGCCATTTGGTTATTTGAGGTCAAACCCTAGAAAGAGTAGTATTAGTTTTCTCCCTCTTTTGTGAGTAGCAGGTAAATAAATTTGACCAATAATTCCTAGAACATCACCACATTCTAATCTCACTTATTCCTTTTAAAGAAAAAAAAGAAGCAAATAAACTAATTCTATTTGTTCTTTGTGGTGGTTCTTCAGTAGTTTGTTTAACACCTATGCAAGAACATTAACAATTATTATTTTAAGAATAGGAAATTGTTCCAAAAATGTATCATTTAATCTGTTCCTATGCCACATCAGTTGATCCCAGGGTCAATCAGCAGCTGCATTTTGACTTTTGACCTGCTTAAATATATTCAAGCACCATTAGACAAGTCATTTGGGGATAGATTTGAAGCACATAAATGTGCTGTTTTTGATGGGAAGACCACTTAAAAATAAGGTTTATAGATATCTTTTTAAATCTATTGGTCATTTATAGATATACCCATTCATCATCAAATGAGTTATCCCTGGTAACAAAGAAAAACAATTCAACAAAGCTAACCAATGCGATCAGTATAGCTGAGAGTGTTTGCGGTATTCCACCCTATAGTGTCCTACCTCTGTCCTAAAAGATGGGCATATATTTCTCTATATATTTTCTGGAGAAGATTAATTATTGCAATTACTCAGCATTTATCCTTATTTTGTTGTTCTTTTCATTACAACAGCCATTAAATATACTATCCTCCTGTGAGATAACTACTTTAAAAAATATTGGTCTAATCTTTTATCAGTAGAGTACTGTAGGCTTATTTTGTTGGTTTTTTTTAAGCCAGCCTTTTCAAAGTTCCCATTCTTTCTTCTGAAATATAGCCAAGAACAAATACTCAGTCCAAGTCCTTCTTAGACCACATCATCTGTGCACAATTACCTTGTTAAGCAATCTGCATCTGTGACTAGTGTTGTACAGTAGAATGGCATGTAAATAGTAAGTATGGGAAGCAAAGGAGGTCTCCAAAGCTTACCAAGAATCCTCATAATTGTTATTCAGAGTGTTCCAGGCCTAAGGTTTCCTATTTAAAGATGGAACATTCCAAGCTATGTTAATAATCACATGTGTATTATAGGCAACTTGGTCCCTAACTTATTCTTCCCTTGCGGATGATTTTGAAAGTTCAAAATATGTGGGGAACCACAGTGAAATCTTTCAAGACCTAAACCCCCAATTATGCCCACCGCTAATGGATAGGAAGGTGTGGCAAATGGGGAAGGGTAGTGGTGGTCAGCTCCCATCTCACCTAAGCTGGGATGTGGCTGCTGTGGTGAGCTCTTGTGGTGTTGTAGGGTGAGGTAGGTGGGAAATGGACTGGGGAATTTTTGAATGCTCAAGAGAGAATTTTGGAGTCATCAATAGTTTCATGAGCTTCATTGGAGACACTCATTCATGAAGTGGATGCAATGAATTTGGGGTGGTAAGACCTGGACTACATTCTTGGCACTAAAATGGGCAAACTTTGGGCAACTCATGCAACTTTTATCCATCAAACTAGAGCTAGAAGGAACCTTGGAGCCTACTTAATTCACCCCTCATTTTACAGATGGGTAAATCAAGGCCCAAGTAGATTGACTAGCCCAGGCTGTGGGACTAATAACTGATATGTCAGAGGTTGTATCAGAGGTTACCACCTCACAGGGATATTATCAAAATGAATGAGAATAAATCCTTTGGAAGGGTAATTTTTCAATTTCCCCCCCTCTTTTTCTGTTCTCCATAAACACTGACTGTATTATCAGAATGTTTCACTGTAGTTAAAATTATCTACTCTATACTATCATTACAAAAAAATGGCTATTCATTGATTGTGAAATTTCCCAAGATGTTTCTTCAAAGTTTCTAAAAGTCCATAGTTAGCCAAAAGATGGATGAATAGCTTCAATCTTAGCTGAGTTAAAATATGCATACTAAAATATACGCAGCCTATGAAATGTCCGAGTAACCAGAAAAATATGTTGGGAATTATATGTGTTATGCTGAGTTTCTATCCCTCTTTTATGACTTAGGATTTTTGGAAGAGTAGGAAGATGAGTTTTATTTTTAAAAATCCAAGACATTCACAGACCCAAAAGTATGTGTGGATAATGTTTATGTTGTGATGCAGACCATTCAAAGCCAGGAAATTCAAAGGGAAAGGCTGACACTCTGTCCTTAACTCTTGCCATGGGATTTTGAATTCTTGCAGTATTATAAGTGACTCAGCAAATGTTTGTGTGATCCTGGGAGGTAAAGGGGAAATAGTGGCCTCTTATAACGGTGTCCAACTCTGACTTACCCCTTCGCATTGACAGAAGGTCATAATTTGAAGAAATAGAGCTTTGAATCTCTGTGCAAGATGGTCAAAATGCACTAATTTTGACTTGTATGCAAGTGTTTATATAGCAAATACTTTTTAGAGAGCACATTTTTTTTCCTGGTAAAATGAGGAATTCAGTAGGTTGGCAGCACAGTCCTGTTTACACAGCTATATACGGTATGTGTGTGTCTACTTGGGCATCGGTCGCTCCAATTCATTTGGTTAAGTCTTGTAAAATGTACAGGTGTGGATATATTACATTCCTTCCCTTATGTTTTTTCCTCTAACCTCCTCCTTGCCCCTCGTACCGCTCCCCCCCCCCAAAAGTCACTTGATCAGGTATCAGACATACTGAAAACCTGGCAGTTCTACAGGAAAGTGGCTAGACTTAGAGTGTTTGTGTACTTAAAGAAGGATTCTTGCCCATTTTCAACTTTGAGTCGCAGACATTTTCTTATAAGAGCAATTGGAGGTTTGTGCCAGCCCTCAAAGCGGAAATCAAAAGCTCCCAGAGAAACATACTGAAGGAATGTGACTTTGAGCCAAGAGCCATACGCAATGCCCCATACAGAACTGTCAGCCTTATAGGAAGGCTGCCCGTATATGGACATCTGTACACTGAGCTATTTATCACTGTGAAGAGCTTGTCGTTGGCTGTGGATATTTCTAGCTTGCCTCAGATTTAATGAAGTAAATTAATTCTATCAAAAAGTTTGCCAGAATATTAAAAAAATTAGTAATAAATATTATCCTAGAATCCAAAGGGACCTCGCTTGGCTGACATTACCTTATATTTACTTAAAATGAAGGGTTCAGAAGGGAAGTTAGTACAGAAGGGGAAGCAAAATATAAACCTTTGCTGTCTAAATTACATTTATTTCCCTTAAATTTTTTTTTCTTTTGGCTCCTAATTGAATCTGCGATAATTGTAACATCCACCAGTGTAGAATATATTTGTCAAAAGGAAGTTAAGTTTCAAAAAAATGTTTTCTTATCTGAGCATTTACATGCTATTTACATACATACTTTTAAATGGGTTGAGGAAGGAAAGAAGGGAAATGGACTCTTTTTTTGAAGATATTTCTTTATGTTTTCAATTGACTGTACTTTTTCATTTATTAAATTAGAATGTTGTGGTTCTTATTTAACCAGTTTGTTTGCTTGCACCAGTAGATAGTAGGATAAAATATAGATAAACTAAATATCTGGGACCTATTCTTAACTCTTTTTGCTATCGGGTCAGTCTCAAATCAAGGCCAAATTGATAATTAGGGGGAAAAATCACATTCTTCATTTCATCCCTCTGGGATCTTTATTTATCTATACTCATATGTATGTATGTATTCAATGTGTATGTATGGATCTCTTTATCTTGAGCCTGGACCTGGCTAGCTTGTCCAGATTAAGGTGCAATAGATACTCAAAGACTCAAGCCATTACAGATTGGTATGGGAGCTTTCACCAGTTTCATTTCTCTACCTATGAAATCCGGTGCTTCTCTTCCTTCAAATCTGGGCCCCTTATAATGGGCTCAGATAGCTCAGAAGCCCAACTGACTTAATCTACTGCATTTTAGAATCCCCCAGCTCCAGTTTCTCCAATAGCAGGAGCTACAGGTATGTACCCTTATTCTCAGCGACTCTGGGGTCTTTAAAAGCAGCTCTGGGAGCAGCTGGGTGGATTAATGAATTGAGAGCCAGACTGGGTTCAAATCTGGCCTCAGACACTTCCTAGCTGTGTGACCCTGGGCAAGTCACTTAACCCCCATTGCCTAGCCCTTCCTGCTCTTCTCCCTTGGAACCAATACACAGTACTGATTCTAAAAAGCAGCTCAGAAATATCATGAATTTAACCCATGAAGTGAATGAAGTTAAATGCATAGGTCTCTAATCTTTTGATAAAAGCCTCATGTTGGATACAATAAGTAGAAGGAAGGAAGGGAATAAACATTTACATAGCACTTAACTACATACACAATGTGTTATGTGCTTTATAAATATGATCTCATTTGACCTTTACAATAACATTGTGAGGTAGGTGCCATTATTATTCCCATTTTACAGATGAGGAAATTGAGGCAGATGATGCTTAAATGTCTTGCCCAGGATCACACAAATAGTAAGCATTGGAGGCTAGATTTGAACTCAAGTCTTCTTGACACCAGACCAGTATTATTTCCATTGCAACATTTTGCTGTCTTTTAGAATTAGAGAAGAACTCATTTCAAAGAATGGGAGTATACAAGAGAAAATAAATTTATGGTGAAATACACAGTGAAGATTTTGAGAACAGATGCAAAACATGTTTGAAGGTTTGCAGAATGCAAAAGAAAAAAATAAAGAAAATAGACATACTATCAGAGGGCTGATTTTTTAAAAAAATGCCTTACCTATCTCTTATATCTTGCCCCAAACTAATTCAGGTTTTCTTAGCTTATGTTAGATTTCTTTGAATGCTTATTACTGTCCTCAAATTCCTCTTCCAAATAATTCTGAGTTCATGAGGGCCCAGTAATATTAAAATACCACTCAGTGGATTGAAATTCAGGTCTAGAGATAGGAGGTCCTGGATTCAAATGTGGCCTCAGTCACTTCCTAGTTGTGTGACCCTGGGCAAGTCACTTAACTCCCATTGCCTAGCTCTTATTGCTCTTCTGCTTCGGAACCAATACAAATATTGATTCCAGCACAGAAGATAAAGGTTTCTTTATGTTTCTTTCATTATGTTATCCTCTCTATACAGTGACCCCTCTTGGTTACAGGAACAAATTGGAACTTGGCTTTTGCATTTAAGGTTCCACTTAATCTGTTTCTAATTTCATTTGCTCACTCTAGGATACTGGATGTATTCCTACATCTCCACCTTTGCTTTTTACTTTGCCTGGAATGACCTTTACCTAGCTCTAGCTTTCTTTTTTTTTTTTAATTTAAAAATTATGCCCCCTCCCCCCCCCAAAAAAAAACCTCAACCCTTTTACCTTTTATTTTAGAATCAATAATAAGTATTGGTCCCAAGGCAGAAGAGAAGTAAGGCTAGGCAAACAGGGTTAAGTGACTTGCCGAGGGTCACAGATCTAGGAAGCATCTGAGGTCAAATTTGAACCCAGAACTTTGTCCCTAGATCTGACTCTCTAACCACTGAGCAACCTAGCTGCCCTTGCACGCATTCTTTAAGGCCCGCATTAGGTCTCAACTTCTCTATGATACCCTCTCCAAGTACACCAACTTATTCTGAGCTTTTCTTTCTCAAACTTCCTGAAGTTTGTATTATCTGTATCACCCACTTGGGCACTTAATCACATACTGTTTGGTGGGTGTGTACTTTGAGGGGAAAAACTGTGTCATATTCAATTCAATTCAACCAATATATTAAGCTACTATTTGGACAAGGAACTGAGCTAGACATTTGGTACATTTCTTTGTGTATATCCTCCTCAGGGCAAATACAGTTCTGAGAAAATATCTTACTCTGTACTTCATGCTTATTGAATGAATCTAGAAGTGAAAGAGACTTTATTTGCTTGATGAACAATTTTCTTTGTTAAATCTGTATAATTTGAAAACGTTTTTCCTCTCTAGGAATGTACTGAAACTATAAAACAAAATCTTTATTATTTTTATAGTCTTACATGCCATCTGAACACCAGAACATGTTTTCCTTTTTCTGTAGGTGCCAAGAAATGTAGGACCTACCGCAATGCTAAGTAGTAGCAATTGCTTGTCATGAGTACTAGAAACTCTACATATTCTGCTTTCCTCATCTGTCTTCTGCTTTTGTACCAAATTGACTTCTTTTGAATCAAATTTAGTTCATGATTAGCTTTGAATTCTTTTAGAACCCAGGTATAGCACCTAAAAAAATAAATGGATATATTATTCCCTAATGTTTTCAATAGAAAATGTGTTTTTTCTCTTCTGAATTTCTCTCTTTTATTTCTTTAGACTTTTTGATTATGAAATGGCATGTCATTAAAATGAACAGCCGATTAATAAGTGAAACTCAAATGATGGCCACCACTTCCTGGAATGTCTTATTCAAACTAGGTTGTACAAGTAAGCCATGTCTTTTAAGGTCAAAGAGTAGATTAAACAGCCTCTTTTTTGTGACTACTTAAAAAATACACCCATCATAATCATCTATTAAAATATGAACACTTGCTCAAAACCTTCTGAGCAAACATCTTACCTTCAGTTTCAGACCTTAGACCTCATGCGAAAGAAAAAAAATGTTGTCTTAACTAAACTTTTGACATCATTAGACTTGCAGTGAAAGTGAACTTATTAATGTGGTGTTTATTTTGACAGCCGATTGTACAATGCTTTCCTTGTCTGATCAGTTTAACAAGAATGTCTGCTCTGGAGAATTCTATCTGTGTATGTGAAATAGATATCCAACTGTGCTTCACAAAGATAGTTTGTGTTTGCATATAGGTATGTGATCGTATTTTCATGATCAGCTGTCTTTGAGTACCACCAGAGACTCCTTCAGAGAGTTATCTAAAACCTTTATCCTTTTAAAGTGTATCCAGGAAGACATGTAGATGCTCCAAGCTGCTTTGCAGAGTCAGAATTACACCGAGGGATGAGATAAGCTTAAGGCAGAAAGAGGTTGTGCCCCAGCCTGTGTTGGGAAAACTATTTGCTTAGCCAAAGATTCTCATCAGTGACTGAGTGGTGAGCTGTTTCTGAGTTCTGTTACCTAGGTAAATGGGCTTCAGTGGTAATGTGTATACAGAAAGAAGTTGATTGACTAAGAAACTGAAAACTTAATTAAGAATGCCAACATGGAGGCTGCTTATCAAGGCATGGCAGTTTGGTGGCATAAAACCAGACCAAGTGAAGATGATCAATATCTAATCTTTATGGCCGTGCGACTTGGACCTCTTGCACATCACAAGATGACTTCTTGTATCATTCCATAAGTTTCCACAAGAAAGTCAAGTTTATTAGTTAGAAATAAATAGCATTTATTAAGTACTTCTATGCTAGATGATATGCTAAACTCTTGGGATGCAAATGCAAGAAAACAAGATGACTCCTGCTCTCAAGAAAGTTAAATTTAAATGGGGAAGTGGAAACATAAAGGAGACCTGAAAGGAGGTTGGATTTGGAGATGAAGAAGTGGATCAGGAAAGAGAGTAAATTGAATTGGTAATGAAGTAGGAATGGTTGACTCCCCTCATGAAATGATAATACCCACCAGTGACTCATCAATCAGTCCCCAAGAGTCCTCAGTAAAACTAGCAGGTGTTGGAACTCAGTATACTTGCATTGTTACCTAGTGTAACCTAAATACTTGCTGAAGCACAGCTTGTGACATTTTTGGATGCCTCATTGTGACATGAAGGGGATGCTGTTTTCTCAAAAGCTATGCCAGCAAAGTAAAAGCTCTGACAGGTTCTACTGAGCTCAGAAACCTTCAAGGATAAGACTGATTATGTCTGTCTTCTGAAGACCAACTTAGCCAAATGCAGGGAGGCTCATCAAATGAAGCTGGCTGCAGCGAAAATTTTTTTGACCTTCTCAATGATTTCCTAAGTCATTGATGGTTTGTTCTTTGCATCAGGAGATGGAGTACCCTTGCTGATGAAATTATGGGCCCATGACATATTGAAGCATCTCAGTAAACTGATTATGAAGAGACGGCATGGTCATTGATTTCATGCTCACATCAGGGATAGGAAGACCTAGGTCTTTCTTTCTTCTGGCCCATATGTGTATGACCTTGAGAGAACCTCTTAATTTCTTTGACCTTCAGGTATCCCTCTAAAGATAGAAATCATAGGAATTCTGTATTGTTGACATGTGATATATAAAACCTTCATGAATCTCAACAGAAGTGAAAAATCGACATTCTTCAATGTCATTGCAAATCATGTGTTGCTAGTTTTTTTGGAGGGATTTTTTGGGTTGTTGTTTATTGGAATTGTGGTTTATTTCCCCACCCCCAGGAATGTCTCAAATTGGCACATGACTCCTTATTTCTATAGCATGCATTCAGTGGTATGTGAACTGTGTAAATATATCTTTACAAGTGACGCAGATGGGTGATGTTGTCTAGCAATGGTGAGTGTATGCTCAGGAAATTTCCTTATTGACCTATGTATGTATGCAGAATTTGACAACTATAGAACCAGGTGTCATATAACTAGAATCTTGCCAATATCTGGGGATCTTTCAGTGGTAAGTGGTTTCTCACATACAGATGATGAAAAGAGCTAGAGAAATTAATTCTTAGTGGTGTTTTTGCTTAATTCTATCATCTTTCCTATTAAAAACTCATTTCAAAAAAAGTTCTTTCCTTAGAAAACTGATCATTTTTCTTGTATTTTCCCTTTTATGGCTGACTTCTGACTATCTATTAACTTTTTCCCTCTGGGTTGTGGTGGATAAGCAAGCTTCCTACCTAACTATAGACTGACCACTAGTCTTCCCAGAAGGACTGCCTACTGCTACACACAAGTCTATTTATTTGTTAGCTTTTGCCATTTCCTAAGAAAGCCTCACTCCCCTCTGTCAAGAAAATTCGTCAAGCTAGTTTTGTTCCTTCTCCGGCAGTTGTCCATCCTAGTCCTCATACTGAGATCATTCATCCAAGTATGCATCTCTATTGTCTCTCATTAGGGGTACAATTTTATTCCTTAACTTACCCAGTACACTATAATGGGGGACCTTAGCAGAGAAGTATTTAATGGTAAAGTGTAGTCGCTTTTTTAGTTGCTAAGACAAAGTCCAGATAAATACTTCCCACCTTCTTTTGAGGCTTTTCAACAATTGGTTATTTAACTTTACACAGGGGAAAGCTTCCCTTACATCTATTAGACTCTAGGGGTATCAGGAAGAGCAGTTTAAAGATCAGAAGGCCTTTGATATGGAGTAAACCCTCACTTAGTGTAACTGTATTTTTTAGAACCTGAGAAACAAGATGTCAGATTAGAGAAGTCAATGTCTTAATTTCTGTCTGCCTCAGTTTCCTCAACTGGAAAGTATGGGATTATAAAAGCATTTACTTCCCACATTTGTTATGAGGGCCAAATGAGAAGATATGTGTAATGTGCTTAGCACAGTGCCTGGCATATAATAGGTACCTAATAAATGCTTGTTCCTTCTCTTCCTATTGGAAAAAAAGGATGAAGGACATGGTAGGAGAAAAGGTATTGAAGAAAATTTCTCCTCAATAGAATTCTTTATCATTGATAAAATTATAATTTGTGAAAAGAGAGGGGCAACATGAATAGAGTGCCAGGACTGGAGATGGGAGGTTC
The DNA here is from genome assembly GCF_016433145.1 of Gracilinanus agilis. Lineage (NCBI taxonomy): Eukaryota > Metazoa > Chordata > Mammalia > Didelphimorphia > Didelphidae > Gracilinanus > Gracilinanus agilis. The sequence goes on from NC_058133.1 coordinate 388,894,389, forward strand.
TGGGTTCAAATTTGGTATCAGACTCTTCCTAGTTGTGTGACCCTAGGCAATCACTTGACCCCCATTGCCTAGCCCTTACTGCTCTTCTGCTTTGGAACCAATACTTAATATAAATTCTAAGACAGAAGGTAAGGGTTTTAAAAAAGAAAGAGAAAGGAAGATGAAGAATTACATCTTCTAATGTTGTGAATTGCAGTATCATAAAAGTTCATCAGTGATTTTAGATTAGTCACCATTTTAGATTAGACATCCCCCTATTTGCCCTTCATTTTTACCTTAACTTCCAAAAATCTATTATTTTAAAAAGGGACCAAACCAACAATCCTTATGTGATTTATCAGTTGCCATAAAAAATTAATTCATTACCTGGTGCCCAGTTTCCTAGCACTTTCTAAGGCTTATAGTCAAATGAAAGATAACCCAAATCCATTGTCAGGACCTTCTCGAAATTCTTCTATCATGATAGTACCTGTTGAACTGGTATTCTAGAGGCATTGCCTCTAAGGACACAGAATCTCCTCTCCACTATTGAGTAGGTGTTGGAAGGACTGTTTCTTTCAATGCAAGAACATAAGAGGATCTATGATTTCATTGGTGTGGGGAATCCCTGGTGAATGAACAACCAAACCTCTACCAAAACCATCGATAATTTATTATGTAAAGTTCTGTGAACTTGTCTGAGGCATGTGGAGGCTTAATGCTTTTTCTAGGTTCCTATTTCTAGTCAGAGACAGGACTTGAATAAAGGTTTTCTTGACTCTGGGCCCAAGATTCTATCCACAATAGCCCCATTTTCTCTACTTTACCAATGTAAGCCTTATTAATATGGCTCATTTAAAGTTGGCATTTTACAACCTTCAAATAAGTCAAAATCTTGGTAACTATTCACATGAAATTTAAATTAATTTTACTACTCAGTGAACCATATAATGACCATTTTCTATAAACTCTGGAGGGGTCCATTTCTTCTATTTGAAATCTCATGTTGTATAGCCTGTTTCAAAAATGGAATTCCAAGAAGGAATGGCAGAGAGGGCATGGAAGAAAAACCATTCCTATTTCTGTTGGATATGTTTGCCATAGCTATCCAATAATAAACATTAGCTCTTTGTCTAGTAGAATTTGTGATCATAAATCAATGTTTGCTTTTTCTTGATGATTTTAAGGAAAGGGTGTTGTGATATGTGATTCCTGTCAACAACTTTTTTTTTCTCCCCTACTGCATATTTTCCCTTGTGAGTAACTCATGAATTTTTATGCTTTCTTTGGAATTGTGTTTTCTGTTTTTCTTTATTCTTCTTTTTTTTGCCATCATCAGATTCTCACAGGGAGGAGCATTACTTTAAGAAAAACCATTACAATTTAGAAACCATAGCGTAGTCAATGTCTTTAAGCAATTAATTGATCTTTGAAGTCAAACAGCTGAATTATGTTGCAGAAGCTTCAGACAAAACAGTATCTCAGAGACCATTCCATATAAAAAGAGTAAACATTGGTGTAGTATTAATTTAAATCAAATATTTTAAGAAAATTAAAATTGATTATATTTTAACAGATAGGAGGCAACATATAACTGATATTGGATGGCCAACATCAATTAGATGATTTGGATTATCTAATTAACTAGCCTTGCGGTGAGACTTTTTATTTGTTAGAATAAAGATATTATAAAGTTAGAAGAAAGAATAAACTTGCAGTTAAAACAATGGCCAACAGAATTTATTAAAATAATTTTTAAATCCCCTACCTTTCATCTTAGAATCAATATTGTGTATTGATTTCAAGGCAAAAGAGCAATAAGGGCGAGGCAATGGGGACTAAGTGACTTGCCCAGGGTCACACAAATAGGCAATGTCTGAGGCCAAATTTGGATCCAAGTCCACCAGACTATAAGCCTGACTCTCAATCCACTGGGCCACCTGGCTGCCCTGCTCTGACCCCACCACCCCTACAACAGGATTTAGAACTGTAAATGTCAATAAATTGAAAATCAGTGGAGGAATGGATATAAATAATAATGATAACAATTTCATAAAAAAGTTTAGATAGTGCATGTCAATTTCCAGAATGAACAGATCAAGGGTTTAGGGATATTCTCAAGCAGTAAGAGTGGACTATATGGCAGTCAAAAGCAATCAAAGTTTAAAATATATTTGTTTCCAAAATCGTACAGGAAATTTTGGTGCAAGTTGAATAGTATTCCCTCATAATACAACAAGAAGTTCTAGAGGGAAAAAAGGCACGTTTGAAGAAAGGCCAGAAACATCCCTTAACAAAATCATCCTTGGAGCAGTGAAAGAGAAAAGTAGAAGACTGACAAAACATAGACAAAAAATTGTGAAAGATTCATAAAGATTTCTATAACTAGGGGGCAGCTGAGTAGCTCAGTGGATTGAGAGCCAGGCCTAGAGACAGGAGGTCCTAGGTTCAAATCCGGCCTCAGACACTTCCCAGCTGTGTGACCCTGGGCAAGTCACTTGACCCCCATTGCCTACCCTTACCACTCTTCCACCTATAAGTCAATACACAGAAGTTAAGGGTTTAAAAATTAAAAAAAAAGATTTCTATAACAAACTCTCTGTTCCATTAAAGACAAGAAAAAAGGGAATACATTTTGATGCTAACATCATAATCCTAGCTATTCTATATGAGGAAGTAGAAATGACAATGAAAGAAGAAAGAAAAGGTAAAAGGGTAGGAAAAAAGAATCTCAGACTATATTATTACCTGTCCATGTAACTGAGAGATTATCAGTATCTAAATCCCCGTATTTCTACTTTCCCATTCATAAAAATATTTTTATGAGTTTAATCACCTTCTCAGTGTATACTTGAGAGTATGAGAAGGAAACACTCAGGCTTTCACAAGTAATATTGTACATCATGTAGAATCATTTTTTAAAAAACTCTGACCTTCTGTCTTAGAACTGATACTAAGTATTGTCTCCAAGGCAGAAGGGGGATAAGGGTGAGGCAATTTGGGTTAAGTGACTTGCTCAGGGTCATATAGCTAGGAAGTATCTGAGGCCAGATTTGAACCCAGGTCTTCCCAATTCCAGACCAGGCTCTCTAATTACTGCACCACCCAGCTGTCCCTCATGTAGAATCTTTAGTCACACAATTGGCTAAAAAATGTAGAGAATAAAAACTATGTCACCATGCCATCTAACTCTAAGAAAGCATTTTATTCGAAAGAGCAAACTGCTGCCTCTAAAGATTCTACTGCCAGGATTTCTTTTGAGATCATTTGAAAGATGTAATAACAGTGATGATTTTGTTTGATGACTATCAATAAATTAAAAGGAATTTGTTAAGCACTTATTCTTTCCTAGTCACTTGGCTAAAGCAGAAGGTATAAAAAAAGCAAAAATAAAAAGCTGTTTCCCAAACCCAAGAAGGCTACTAATATCAAATAAGACCTAAAAAAGCCAGATGCCTAATCATCAGAAGTGCTTAATGTGGTGATGGAGGAAAATCCAGGGCAGAATCCAAACTGACAAGTTTTCCCATAGATGGTGGGATTCCCTAGGTTAGCTGCACCTGCCCACAGTTGATACAGGCTTGATTGAATCAAACTCTACTATGTTTCAGAGCCTCCAAAGTGACTGACATGCTCAAAAGACTTTAGTCTAATTATTTGTAAAGGAAAAAACCAAAATGGATGAAGAGAAGAATGCTTCCTTTTCAATGTCATGTGTTGGACAACCGGTGTATATTAATCTAATGTGTGTTACAAATGAATAGTAATCTGGGCCTAGGGTTGAACAGGAGGATAAAATCTGGTCTTTGGGAAATTGCAGTTTGTTTAATCATCTAGAGCCTTCTGTCCCTTCCCCCACCCTTCCATCTGTTCCAGTCTCCTACTCTTATTCTTTGATCTTCTTTTTCTCCCTCTTCCCATTTGCCTGTGGATTAGCCCCATGGAGAGCACTGGAATAAACAGATGAAGTTAAGAGATAGAAAAATTTGTTATCCATGGCCCTGGTAAATATGTAGGGAAGAGACACCACTGAAAAAGTCATCTTCTTTGCACAAATTCCTTTCAGTAAATACTGTCTAAAATAGTATAAGAAAAAAAGACACAGCACCTCTTTCAGTTTTAAGATGTTTAAGGTCACCATGGGAGAGATGACAAGCAAGTCAATGTTACTCTAACTCAATTTAATCTCTAGGATGTCTGAGATCTTTCTTGGAATTTTATTTCTGAGTATTTATGAATAAAGCTCTCACTTAGAATTAAAAACAAACAAATCATTCAAAAATGAATCCTTTTTTAATGCTTGGAAAGCATTTTGAGCATTAAAAAGTTCTGTGAAATTCTATATTTAAAATATTACTTGTCATACATTTAGGTGTTAGGATGATTAATAATATTTATATATTATAAAGTCATTACTCAGACACTTTATCAGAGCTTGGTGATGTAAGATTAAGCTATTAGGAAAAAAAAAAGCTATTGACACTAATTACCTGCACTTCCTCTCCTTTTATTCACATCAAATTTTTCAATTTATTTTCCAGTTTCAATATTTACCTGAAACTACTCAGTCCAAAGTTACCAATAATCTCTTTTTTTAAAAAAGAAAAAGAGATTTTCATTAATATCCGTTGTCTTTGTACACCTATATTTTCCAGAGCATCTCTCCCAGATATAAAAAATGAATAAGACAGAAGAAAAAGTTTTCTTAGTTTTTGTTTTTCCTGGTTTAGGTATCAGCAGCATATCTGTGTCATAAAAGGGATTTGGTGGGATTCTTTCTTGAACTATTTTTCCAAATAGTTTATAGAGTTTTAGGATTAATTGATTTTTAAATGCTTGGTAGAATTCAAATTCCATCTGGCCCTGGAGATTTTTTCTTAGGAGTTCATTAATGGCTTGTTCTATTTCTTCTAAGATAGGATTATTTAAGTATTCTGTTTTCTATTCCATTAATCTGGGAAATTTATATTTTTGTAAATATTCACCCATTTCTCTTGAATTCAGAGATTTATTGGCATTTAACTAGGCAAAAAAAAAAAACCAACCTCCTAACAGTTGGTTTAATTTCCTCTTCTTTGATGGTAAATTCAGCCTTTTCATTTTTGATAATGGTAAATTGGTTTTTTCTCTTTTAAATCAAATTAACCAATTGTTTATCTGTTTTATTTAATTTCATAAAACCAGCTTCAAGTTTCATTTGTTAATTCAATAGTTTTCTTACTTTCAATTTTATTGATTTCTCCTTTGATTTTCAGGATTTCCAATTTGGTGTTTAACTGGGGGTTTTTATTTAGATCTTCTCCTAGGTTTTTTTTGGTTGCATGCCTAATTCTTTAGTCTGTTCTTTCTCTACTGATGTGTTTAAAATATAAATTTCCCTTTACATATTGCTTTAGCTATATTCCATAAATTTCAGTATATTGTTTCATTTTTTCATTCTCATTAGTGAAATTATTTCTATGATTTGTTCTTTGACCAACTTATTCTTTGGAATTAGATTATTTAGTTTATGGTTAATTTTTAATATGTCTTTTCATGGTCCTTTATTGAATGTAATTTTATTGCATTATGATCTGAATATTATGCATTTAATATTTGTTTTTCTGCATTTGGTAGTGAGGTTTTTATGCCCTAAAGTATGGTCAATTTTTGTGTAGGTGTTATGTGCCACTGAGAAAAAGATATATGCTTTTCTATTGCCATTTAATTTTCTCCAGAGGTCTATCATATCTAACTTTTCTAAAATTCCATTCGCCTTCTTAACTTCTTTCTTGTTTATTTTTGGTTAGATTTATCTAGTTCTAAGAGGAGAAGGTTGGTGTCCCCCATTAGTATAAGTTTACTGTCAATTAAACTTTCCTTCCTTATTTCTTTTAATTATCTATTTTTGTTTTAACTTTGATATCATAATTACTATCCCTGCTTTTTAAAAATTCTGCTGTCATAATAAATTCTGTTCCAGCCCCTTATCTTTACTAAGTCTCTTTGCTTCAGATGTTTTTCTTGTAAACAACATATGGCAGGATTCTGTTTATTAATACCTTCTTCTTTCAGCTTCCATTTATCTGAGTCCATCTTATTTCAGGGAGCTGGATGGCAGTGGATAGAGTACCAGGCCAAAGTCAGGAAGACCCGAGTTCAAATTCTGCCTCAGACACTACCTGTGTTGATGTGGTTAAGTCACTTAGCCATTTTTGTCCCAGTTTCCTTATGTATAAAATGAACTGGAGAAGAAAATGGCAAACCATTCTAGTATTTTTGCCAGGAAAATCCCAAATGAGGTTGTGAAGGGTCAGATATGACTGAAATTGAGACTGAAACAGCAATCATCTCATTCACATACAGTTTTTATTAATTGTGTATTTCTCGCCATCCCATTTCCCCCTGTTTATCTTTCTCTCTCTCCTTTTTTTTTTTTTTAAATTTTAAACCCTTAACTTCTGTGTATTGACTTATAGGTAGAAGATTGGTAAGGGTAGGCAATGGGGGTCAAGTGACTTGCCCAGGGTCACACAGCTGGGAAGTGTCTGAGGCCGGATTTGAACCTAGGACCTCCTTCTCTTAGGCCTGGCTCTCAATCCACTGAGCTACCCAGCTGCTCCTCTCTCTCCTTTTATCCTGCCTGTCCTCAAAAGTGTTTTGTTTCTGACTACTGCCTTTTCCAATCTACCTTCCCTTCCTTTAGTTGCCTAGCCTTCTTCTCTCCACCTCCCCTCCCATTTCCTTGTATGGTAATATAGATTTCTCTACCCAATGGAGTGTATGTTATTCCCTCTTTGAGCCAATTCCATTGAGAGTTTGTTTCAAGCATTGCCTACCACCTCCATCTTCCTCTCTACTGTAAAAGTTCATCTATACCTCTTTTATATTTGATAATTTACCCCATTCTAAATCTTAATTGTTCCATCTTCCAGTGCATCCTTTTTTACACCCTGATTTTTTTTTGTTTTAGAATATCACCTCATCACTAGTTATATCTCAGCTGTGACCTGTGTCTTTATATACTCCTTCTAACTGTTCTAATAATGATACAGTTCTTAGGAGTTATAAATATAATCTTTCCACATAAGAATACAAACAGTTTAACCTTATTGAATCCCTTATGATTTCTCTTTCTTGTTTACCTTCTTATGCTTCTCTTCATTCTTCTTTTTGAAAAGTCATTACAGTCAAACCCTGGTACTTGATGGTTTCAGAACTTGTCAAATTTAGAATTCAATGCATTTTGATGAGAAAAATTGTTGAGTATTTGAGGTTTGCTTGGTGCTCAATATGCTTGTTAGAATTTGTTAGTATCCCATCTCAGGAAGAACACTTCAGTTGAAACAAAAGATCACATATTAGTTTAGGACTATAAAGAAGAGCTCAACACTGAGGAACTGCAGGAATTTCAAAGGGAGCAGCAATAGATAGTGGAGGGGGAATTTTTTTTTCAGGTAAGGAGGAGGCAAAGGAGGATATCTCACACTTCATTAATTAAGGAAATATGTGCAGAATGGGCAGAAATGCAAAACTTTGTTGAAAAATTTCACCCCTATAAAGCTTTAACAAGCAGAATTGCAAATTTGTTAAATGACCAGACCATTTCCCACTTTAGAAGAGTTTTGAAATGCAGACAAGGAAAAAAACACAACAAAAACTTTATTGTATAGGTTTCTTGAGAAGTTTATTCCTGGTAAATCTTAAGCAGGGTTCAGTGGTGATAAGGGACAGAAAAGACAAAGAGAGAGAATTCCAGAAGGGCAATTGTCCATAGATATTATAAAAGAGGACTCTTCTTCCTCACAATAACATTTTTCTTCCCCACCATCTTCTTAGGCCATGAACTCCTCTCAATAGAAGTAAAGTTAAGTTAAAATTATTTTGTTCAATCTAATTATTGTTTTTATTTACATCTATGTATTATTAATATTTACACAGTAAAAACAATTCCATTAATACATATAATGTCTCATGAAGTCTAGGTTTTCTGGGTATCTGAATCAGATTAATCCAATTTATATTTTTCCTTCTGAGAAAAATTCATTTGGTACTTGACCTGCCTTCTGGAATGAATTAGTAATGAGTACCAAGGTACCACTATATTTTAAAGTTATTTGGAGGGGATTTGGGAGACCAGTGATGAATCCCTGCCTTTATTCCATCACTTTGGCTCAGTTCTCTAATTGCTCAAATTCTTAGGGAAAATCTAAGTTACCCCTAATGCACTGTTAATCCATCTCTATATTTATAGTCAAGTTATAATTTTGGCTTGTAATTTGATAGGAAAAACCTAACTCAATAACCAACTCCACTACACGTTATTTTCATTGTTGTCAATATTGTTTTTATAAAAATTATAATGAATTTTTCCAGTTAACATGTCAATATAATTTTTCAATATTCATTTTCTGATATTTTGCAATCCACATTCTCCTTCTTCCTCCCACCCCCTCTCCCTCTCCAAGAAAGTAGGTGATATAATACAGGTTGTATATATATTATCACATAAAATATTTTTCCAGGTTCATCATGTTGTGAAAGAAGACACATATGCCTTTTGCAAGTGACATTGTTTTAAATTTCTTTTTGCTTAGAGAGGCAAAGTGATGTAGTGGTAAGCATGAATTTGAATTTAGAATCACATTTCATATGCAAGCTTGCCACTTAACTAAATCATCTTAGTAAATTCATAACATTCCAAGTTTCAGTTTCTTCTTCTGTAAAATGAAGACATTAGACTAGATGTCTTCTATATTCCTTCCAGATCAAAATCCATCATCCCATATATCTCTTTAAGTGCAATCAATAGCTTTCTTTTATTTTACAGACTAACTTGGACTTAGTAAAGGTTGAAAAAATGTTTTTAGATTCTCAAGGAAATCACAGAGGTAATGGTTTATGAATTAATTGGGATTAGCAATAATTTTCCTGAGATTCCATTGTATGGCAGCAATGGTCATATATGTGCTTCTATTGTTAGTAGTTTGACTCAATATTTCATCTTGATCAAATTAAATCTGATTGATCTGGTTGCCCTGCTTTTAGATAGATCTCTATTAGTGGAATTCTTTGCCATATACACATTTCATTGCTCTCTTTCCTATGATTTTTAAGAATGAACTCCAAGAAAATGTCCAGAAGTGTGGTTCTTAAGAAACTTACTTGAATGATTTAGAAATTTTGTAGCAATTGTTGGTATTGGTAAAAAGAAATACCTCAAAGATTATTCAAAGACAATGAAATAGAACCAGTCACACTGAAGCTAAAGAAAAATTGTGATCAATAATGAAAACTAACACCAAAATATGACAAGTTTTTTTTTGCCACATAAGAAAGTAATAATTTTTTATAAAATAATCAAATAACTTGAAAGGGGCATGGCAGCCGGAAGGATTATTATTGATTTTGTTACATGTGGCATAAATGAAGACCAATTTTTTTTAAAAGCTGCTAACTGTTGCTTTTAAGAAAAATATATTTGTTCATTGGCAAGTGAATACAAAGGCTGGAGTACTAAAGGCTGAGAAAATAGGATTTCAATGTTGAAATTTACTTTTTCATTCAAGACTATAAAAAATCATTGTCAATAGTCCAGGTGATCCTAGAAGATCTGGATGTCTTCATCAGAGTATAAAATATCCTCAAAAATATTTTAGAGATTTTTTTGCTTCTGGAAAGCCAGGAATTTTTGAGACCATTGAGGGAATAGTGATCCTTGACAGATGTTATATCAAGAAGTAGGCTTGTTCCAAAATTATGGAAATTCCTAAATGAAAATAGAACATGATCTTGTACTGTGTGCTACATGTCACAAAATGTTAAGAAATTTATCCTAAAATTATGATAAATATGTTTCAGTCATTTTGGAACTGGTCTTATTTAAATCTTATTAAAAATCTATGGTCTGGGACATCTATGTAGTTCAATGAATAGAGATTAGATTCATTCCTGGAGATGGGAGATCTGAATTCAAATCTGACATCCAACAAGTTGTAGATGGGTGACCCTGGGCAAGTCACTTTAACCTCAACTGCCTAGCCCTTACTATTCTTCTGCCTTGGGACTTATTATTAGTATTGATTCTAGGACAGAAGGTAAGGATTTTAAAAAAAATCTATGGGTTATAAGCAAAGTTAGACTTGAAAAAAAAGTCCACTGAAGAGTTTCTTAATATTCAATGTGACTTAATGTGATTTTATGATGAAGAAATTAATGATATATGTAAAAGCTTATGAATTAAATACCAATAATATAAAACAAGTGATTATAGAATAAGGATCTATAGGCATGTTAAAAATGTTAAAATATGTAAAGAGTTGTAAGGTTTATTATATGTCAATTAACTCTTTCATTAATTGTCCCCTTACTTCCCCTATTTCACTTTGTGATCCAATGACATTGGGGTCCTTATTATTTGAATAAGAAACTTCATCTCCTGACTCCAGCCATTTTCACTAGCTTTTCCCAAATTCTGGAATGCTCTTCCTTCTCATCTCTACCTCCTGGCTTCCTTGCCTTCCTTCAGGTCCCTACTAAAATCCCAACTTTCCCAATCTCCCTTAATTCTAGTATCTTCCCCCTGAGATTATCATATATATGTATATATATGTGTGTGTGTGTGTGTATTATATTCATATGGTTGTTTGCATGTAATGCACACATAATAAGCATTCAGTACTTTGATGGGATGAAAATGACTACATTGTATTGATGTATTGCAAACTACTACTAAAGTCAATATTAGCCACTGGTTATACCTATCATTCATTCATTCATTCCTTCAGAACCTATTAAATAAATATCACTGAGCTAAATGTTAAATTTATTCACTAAAAAGTGACTTTCACCCTAGATTATGCTTTAGGTTTTTTTTTAACCCTGACCTTCTATTTTAGAATTGATGCTAAGTTTATTGGTTCTAAGGCAGAAGAGCAGTAAGAGCGACGCAATTGGGAGTTAAGTGATTCAGAGTCACACAGCTAGAAAGTTTCGGAGGCCATATTTGAACTCAGGACTTTGAATCTCCAAGTCTGGCTTTCTATCCACTGAGCCAACTAGCTGCCCTCATACTTTAGCTTTAACCCCTATTCTTATTTATCCATCCAAGAGCTGCAAATGGAAAGTGGGAACTGATATTCTACTGGATACACTTCTGATCAACTATAGAAAGCTTGACTTTCTGGGGCAAGAATAAGAGTTAACACAATTCTGATTGTATTGCTCCACAATCCCAAACTTTCAAGTGGGCAAAACTTAAGGATGAACATTTGCCACATAACATATAGGGAAGAACATAGAATGATCCTGTTTGTGAATATTAAAATAAACTTCCATGGGATATAAGTGAACTCTTCAGGGAGCAGATTTTTAAAAGGTTTGACTTCTCTGGCACACCATAGAGTCAGGCCCATTAAAATAAGTCAGCACTTCATAAAATTGTGGGGCAAAGAAAGGCTAGGGGCTCAGGAATTTGTTTTGGAGTCAAGTCTCACTATCATTTTGAAAATATTTTTTGTCCATTCCAATATATTTTCATTGCAACAGTAAACCATATATTTTTATATTTGATTGCTCAATAGGAAAACCAAGAGGGGTCTGATTTTCTTGCTGGAAGCCTGTCAGATGAAACTTGTCAGAGATGTGTCTTGTTAGTACCAATACAAACTTCTAAATGCTCATCACCTCATAATTTTTTTAGATTAAAAAATATTTTAATATGTACAAAGAAAAAGCCAAAATTAAAAAAAATCAGTCATATAAAGAGAGGCGTGGTATTTTCTCAAGGAGCCAAGTTACAAAAGAGTTATCCATTTAAATAGCCAAGTTAAACAAGACTAAGTAAAAGCTTGCTTGACACTCCCAGAATTAATGAAGAAAGTGTCGGTACTTATGAATTAGAACTGAGGTAGGGAAGTTAAGACCAATTAGTTGCCAACGGTAATTAAAAACCTTCACTTGTGCTATTTGTAGCAAATACAATAAACTCTAATAACAATTCCTCATTCTTAAGTCAAAAAGGCATTAATAACCATGAGACTTTTTCTTAGTATGAACATATTACATGTAAGACAAATAGTTCCTTGCTGAACAAATCCCATTATGCAGTTGTAAGGGCTGGTAACATACTTACTCATATGTCTAGGAATTAGTCGATAGAAATAATATCCTTATTCCACCACCACCACCTCCTCTTTGGAAAAAGTTAAAACAAATACAAGACAAAGAAAGTAATTATTAAGACTGTCTAGAATTGTAAGATTAGTCATGGCAAAAATGGTATTTTAGGTTTTAGATTGAGCTTGGTCAAATATGACTATCTCTACCCCCAGACCTTAGGGCATAGAAGGACTAATATTTTCTTTTCAAAGAGAGATGTAAGACCAGTTGCCCCCTGTGAGTTTGCTAGAGGAAATTTTCAAGAATTACAAAAAGTTGGCAATTATTCTATGTGTTCCTAGTACCAAATTTTATATGTGACTTATGTTATACTACCCTTGTTAGCATTATATTATCTTACTGACTTACTTATTCTTACATTGAATTAAAATACCAAGTTAAAATAAATATGATTTTTGGGCACTCTTTCTCCAACCTCTATAGGACTAGAGTAGAAATACACTTGAATAAATGAATGAAAAAAAAGATTTATTGAGTCTTAATATCAAGAACTGTGCTAAATACTAGGCATTCAAATGCAAAAGTACACTTCCTTCCTGCCTTCGTGGAGTTGATATTCTAGTTGAAGAGATAAATTAAGGGAAACAGTGGCCTGAGAGTTGTGTTTTGGTTTTTTTTTTAAATTAAAATATGGTTGGTGGAACCATAGGGGATGGATATTGACACATTCTTTCCTGTATTAATGACAGTATTGATTGTATTATAGTTCTTGAAGCAGATAATGTGTTTATGTGGGGAGGGTAGAGGTAGGTAGGAGAGTAATATGAAAGAGAACTAGAAAAGTAGAGACCAGGTAGGCGTGCTTTGAATGCCAAACAGAGGATTTTGTATATGATTATAGAGGTCATAGGGATCCACAGGGACTTATTGAATGGAAACTAGTGACTTGGTCAGACTTGGACTTTTTAGGAAGATCAGTTTGTTAACTGAGTGGAGGATGTACTGGAGGGAGAAGAGATGAAGCAGGGAGACCAACTAGCAGGTGTGAGGTGATGAAGGAGAAGAAAGGAGCAGTGAAGGGACTTTATACTTCAACTATAGTCTTGGAGAGTTGATTTCATGACCTTGTGTTTAAGGGATTTGTCCATAGTCACACAGTCAATATATGTCAGGATAGTATTTGAATACAGATCTCCTTGACTTTGAATCCAAGTTTCTATTAGCTGCACAGTGCTGCCTCTCATTTAAGTCTTTGTCTATGCCTATGGCTGTGTCTGCTTTTGCTTTTGTCTGTTTTACCTCTCTCTCTCTCTCTCTCTCTCTCTCTCTCTCTCTCTCTCTCTCTCTCTCACTCTCTCTCTCTCTTTCTCTCTCTCTCTCTTTCTCTCTCTTTCTCTCTCTTTCTCTCTTCTCTTTCTCTCTCCCCCTCCTTCTCCCGCCTTCCTCCCTCTCTCCTCTCTCTCTCTCACCTGTCTGTTTTTCTGTCTTTCTATCTATAGGTTTATTTTGTTTTAATGAACATCCCTTTATTACTTTTGCAGATACCGTATTTTTTACAAATTAAAGATTTGTGGCAGTCCTGTGTTGAGAAAGTCTCAGTGCCATTTTTCCAACAGCATGGGCTCACATTGTGTCTCTGTGTCACAGTTTGGTAAGTTCCACAATATTTTGAACCTTTTTCATTATTATTATATATAGTGATGATGATCTGTGATAAGTGATTTTTGATGTTACCATAATAATTGTTTTGGGGTACTATGAACCATTCCCAGATAAAATGGTGAATTGATTCACTAACTGTGTGTATTCTGACTGTGGTACCAACCATCTGTTCTCTTCTCTCTCTTCCATTCCTAGACCTTCATATTCTCTGAGAAACAAAGAGTATTGAAATAACCCTACAATTGCCTCTAAGTGTTTAAGTGAAAGAGAAAGTCAATTGATGTGGCAAACTTTATAATTGTCTTATTTTAAGAAATTGCCAAAATTGAGGCACCTAGATGGCTTAATGGATAGAGAGCCAGTTAAGGAAATAGGAGGTCCTTGTTCAAGTCTTGCCTCAGACATTTCCTAACTGTGTGCCCTGGGCTAGTAAATCTCTTAACTTCAATTGGCCTGTCCTTACTGGTCTTCTGAGAAGAGTTTCGTTTTCGTTTTTTTTAAAGAGAAAGAATTTGCCACAGGCACTCCAACCTTCAGCAGCTGGTCAGCAGCCATCAAAATCAAGGCAAGATCCTCCACCAGTAAAAAGATTAAGACTTACTGAAGGCTCAGATACCCATTTTTATTAATAAAGCATTTTTAATTAAGGCATGCACACTTAACTACAATATTTTTATATACACGGGGAAGCCAAAAAACTTGCCTTTTATTCCAACATTTGCTTTATTGTAGTGTTCTGGAACTGAACACAAAATATCTCTAGGGATAGTGATGGACAAACTTTTTAAAGAGGGGCCCAAAGGAAAGGAAATGCTCATCCATCAGTCTGTTTCTAAGGCAACTCTTTCGAAGTTTCATTGTATTATATCCTACGCATTGTATTCGTCAGATTAGGAATAATGTCACACAACTGGATAGAACATTTTAGGGGGCTGCATCTGGCCCAAGTTTGCCCATCACTACTCTAGGGTATACCTGTATCTAGAGAGGGACTGTTAATTTCAGTGGCAAAGGTAAGAGGAAAACCCTTTACTAATGAATTTAGTCATCCTCCATGAAATTTATACAGTTAGAGTGGTCTAGAGCTCTGAGTTTATATGACTTCTCCAGGCTCACATAGCCAGTATGTAACAGAAGCAGAACTTGAACCTAGAGCTATGGTATCTAGATAGCACACTGGATAGAGAATGTAGTGTGGAGTTAAGAAGACCTAAGTTCAAATCCAGTCTTAGGCACTTATTAGCTGTATAACCATGGACAAGACACTTAATTTCTGCCTGCCTCAGTTTCCTTAACTGAAAAATGGAAATCATAATAGTGCCTCTCTTGCATGGCTATTATGAGGATAAAATCATTTAATATTTTAAAAGTAATTTGCACGTAGTATGTTTTTCCTCCTTCTCTTCCTGGCTTCAAGGTAAGCTCTCTTTGCATTTACTCAAATTTCAACTGAAGCACATATCTTTTAACTTCCTTGAGCTTCAGTTTCCATTCCTTTGGAATAAAGTGTTGGATTAAATGATCTTTGAGGTCTCTTCCATTTCTAGTTCTATGGCCCTTTATATCAGAGATGTCACACAGTGACTTTGTTGGCTAGCAATACTCCTGAGAGTTGCCTGAACCAGATAAAAATGTAATTGGGAAATTAAACAAAATAAATACAAATAGAACAAAATGTACATGATGTTAATATGTGACTTTCTAAGTCAATACATGGCCTATAGGGATCCATATGTATGGTTTAATAGCTCTTGTTTCTATCTCTTTGGCACAACTGCTTTATATGATTCTTTGGTTTTACTTCAGTTATTAGTTTGCTACAAAATTTTGACTGAGTCTTGAAGCCACAGTTAAAAGTTATGAAATTCAGAAATACTTAGTGAAATTCAAATGTATTATTATTTATTGACGGGTCCTGATATCTGGGAAAGTCTGGGAAGTTTAGTTCAAAAAATGATTAGAATCTCTGAGCATAAACTTGACTTCCTAACAATATGGGGAGAGATTAAAAATGTCTGTTTCTAATTTTAACTTCTCCCTCAGAGAACATTTATCTTCTCAGTAAGATAAAGACATATGTAACGTATGTGCTTATTACTGAATCTAACACATATAATTTTGTTCTATTGTTGCTTCACCAAATGAGGTTTATTTCCCCAGGAAGCTGGAAGGAAATGATAGAGAAAAGTAGTGGATCAGATATTCAGAAATTTCACTCTTATCTAGCAGTACAAGTGTAAAGAAATGTTTTCTTAACTATCTTAAATTAATTGTTTTAGAGCATTCTAAAATTTAGAGCTTTTGCATGTATCTAAGTTTGTTTTTAAATACATCTTACTTATATCTTATTTTTTACAACAAATCTTTCCCAGTTTTCTTTCTCTTCCCATATCTCAGAAAGTCATTCCATATGAAATTTTTTTAAGAAATAAAAGAAAAGGAAGAGTAAAAAAAATCAACAAAACTGATTAATACTTCAAAAAAGCCTAAACATATAATTAGCATATTTATGGACCTCTCATACCTGCAGAGGGGTGCAGTGGAAATATTTTCTCCTATATTTTCTTTGGAGTCAGGCTCGTTCTATGTAATTTTGCATCATTCACTTTTGATTGTTTTGTGGTGGTTCTTTCCATTTACACGGTTGTAGTCATTGTGTTTATTTTCTTGCCTCTGCTTGCTTCACTCTTTATTAGTTCATATAAATCTTTTCATGCCTTTCTGTATTTATCATTTCTTACCACTAAATGATATTCCATTACATCATATTTCACATTTCTTTAGTCATTTTTCCAATTAATGGACAATTGCTTTTACATTTTCGATACTTCATCACCAAAAAAAACATAAACATTTTAATGTATGTGGGAACTTTCTTCTTCTCAATGACATTCTTGGAGGATAGCTCTAGCAGTTGAATCTTGGGGTCAATTGCTTGGACATTTTAGTTACTTTATTGGTATAACAGAATTTAAGGATATCTGCTGTATCACTATGAAAATACTATCTTACTGATCTTATTTAATTTATAATCACTAGTAAACAGCCCTTGATTCTTGTGAATTCATAGACTATTTTTTATAATGAAGTAATTATTCTAATACTCCAAAAGAAAGAAGAGGAATAAGCTTAATGATCTTTGAATGTAATAAATTAGCCTACTTGAATACAGAAAAGATTCAAGATAGGAAATTGTTTTAGTTTTTCTCCTTCGTACTGCCATTATTTCCTAGAGATTTTGCAATTTATTAACTTAAATGACATAGAAGGTATAAACATGAATATTGCATTAGTATTTACATTGTTCTTAAATTAACTCTATGTAATCAAGCAGTAAATGTTTTTTAAATATCTACCATAAATAGGGATCATGCTTAGCACTGGAGCAGAAGTTGCTTTTTTCCTTCCTTCATGTACTTGCGACTTGCCCATATTTACCTAGCTGGTACAAGTTGTCCTGAAAATCTTAGAGCTTATTAATCTTTTAAATCTTGAAACTTCATTATATACACATATGTAATATAATATATATGCAATATAATCTCCAATGTAACAAAGGCAGTAATGAGTACCTTTGGAATCTGAACCCAGGTGCTCTGATTTCAAATCCAATAATACTCATATTACACTACATGTTGGCTTGATTACTTCTGAAACTTACTAAAGTACTATGGTGTATATAGCATTTTGGATCATACTTTATTATTTTAAAATGGGATTAATTATTATGTCAATGATTAGGGGAATCTATGTTCTAAAGTACAAAAAATAGCTTAACATTTTATTCTTTCTTAAAAGTTTAAATATTATTTTACTTCCTTTTTAATTTTGATGAAGACATTGGAGGAGGAGAAAAAGGATCAAGTTAACTTTATTAACAAGGCAAAAATAGATCTAAGATGTGAGTATAATCCACTTTCTCCAATAATATTAAGGTATGTTTGTAATTCAAGAGGTGACTTGGAGTAGAGAATATGGAGCTGGCCTTGAAGACAGGAACATCTGCCTCTGACACATATTGGCTATGTGACTTTCAATCTCTTTTTTTAAGACTATTCCTTAAGACGATAAATTGTACAGAGGGGGCTTATTTGCATGCATATCTGAGTAGCTCCCCTGAAAGTTCCATGAATTACAATTCCTATACTTATTACTCAAATAAATCTAATAATTTTTCTCTTAAAAAAGAAAACAACAACAACAACAACAAAAAACCCTTTACCTTCTGTCTTAGAATCAAAACTGAGTATCAGTTCCAAGGCAGAAGAGCGGTAAGGGCTATGCAATTGGATTAAGTGAGTTGCCCAAGATCACATAGTTAGGAAGTGTCTGAGGCAGATTTGAACTCAGGACTACCATTTCAAAGCCTGACTCTATCCACTGAATCACCTAGCTGCCCATCTAATAATCTCTTACACATGGTAGGCATTTAGTTTTATCTAGTTTTTCTTCCAGGCTCTATGCTTCTATTATATAAAAGATAATTTATTCTCAGACTATATCCTTAAAATTAAAATATTACCTTCCATAAATGATTATTATATAATAGAGAAACTGCATGGCAATACATGAACAATCTGCCTATCAGTATGATTTCTCATTAATGGGAATTCCTTTGCTTCCTTATTTGTAATGTGAGGGAGTTGGGCTAATTGACAAATGAGATCCCTACCAGTTCTAAATCTAAAATCCTCTTGCAAAAAAAATCAGTCTGCCTATAAATTGATCTACCTATCTCTACTCCCCAGTAAGATAGATCTTTCTTTCTTTTCAAACTGTGTATTGGTTCCAAGGCTTCAGAAGAGTGGTAAGGGTTATGCAACGAAGGTTAAATGACTTGCCCAGCATCACACAGCTGGGAAGTGTCTGGAGTCATATTTGAACCCAGGACCTCCTCTCTCTAGACCTGGCTCCAAATTTTTCTCCCCTCCTAAAACTTCTCATGGCTCTTCCTCCCTGTCAACTCTCTCAGCTGAGAACCTTGCCTAATTTTGTAGAAAAATTAAGGCCATTGACCATGGATTCTCTCTTCTCTCCTCTTCACATCTGCTATCCCTCAGATGTTTCCACCAGTAGTGGATCCCTCATTCTTGTCTCACAGGATGAAGATGTCTAACTTCTTATGGAGGCAAATCCCTCTACATGGACAAATTATCTCATTTCATCCCATCTCCTCCAACAGATTATCCTTTATGTAGCCTCACTCTTTCAGTCTCTCCCTGTCTACTGGCTCCTTCCCTATCACCTACAAACATGACCTCATCTCCTTCTCAAAAATCCTCCACTTGATCCTTCCAACCTGTTAACTATCTTGTATCTTTTTCTGCTCTTTGTAGCTAAACTTGAAAAGACCATCATCAATAGGTACCTCCACTTCCTCTATAACCTAGCTTCTGACCTTATCATTTCACTGAAACTGCTCTCTCCAAAGTTCATAATAATTTTTGAGTTGCCAAATCCAATGGCTTTTTCTCAGCTCTCATTCCCCTTGACTTCTCTGCAGTTTTTGCCACCTTTTTGGTCACTTCTCCTCCTTAAAAACACTCTTCTTTCTATGTTTTTGGGACACCACTTTCTTCTGTTTCTCCTCATACATATCTTATCACTACCATGTCATTTTTGCTAAATTCTCTTCTAGATCATATCCTCTAACCATAGGTGTCCCTCAAATTTTTTTCCTGGGCCCTTTTCTCTTCTCCCTCTATACTACTTCATGGAGTGATCTTTGCAGCACTGATAATTACCATCTCTATGCGGATGATCCTCAAATCTATGGATCCTGCCCTAGACTATCCACTAACCTTAAAATTCACATGCTCAGATGACTTTCAGATATTCTGAATTGAATATTCAATAAATATTATAAAGTCAACATGTCCAAAATAGGATTCATTATCCCCTAAATCTTCTTTCCCTTTCCCTTCATTATTTCTGGAGAGAGAAATTCCATTGTCGCAGTCCCTTGGTCTCAAAACCTCAGAGTCATACCGAACTCCCAATTATTTTTCTCCCCAATATGCAATCTGTTGTCAAGGCCTCTTGATTTCATTCTTGC
The DNA here is from genome assembly GCF_016433145.1 of Gracilinanus agilis. NCBI lineage: Eukaryota > Metazoa > Chordata > Mammalia > Didelphimorphia > Didelphidae > Gracilinanus > Gracilinanus agilis. The sequence goes on from NC_058133.1 coordinate 388,914,184, forward strand.
AACATCTCTTGAATATGATACCTTCTATCCTTGGATGCTGCCACCTATATGGTATAGACCCTCTTCACCTCACACCTAAATTATTTTAGGTTTATTTGCCCACCTTAGGTCTCTTCTTACTCTGATCTATCCTCCAGTTAGACTAAAGTAATTTTCATGAAGTACAAATATAATCACACCACCTCCCCATACTGTTCCACCCAACCCCACTACTCAATAAATTGTAATGATTCCCTACTGCCTCTAGGATCAAATATAAAATGCTCTATTTGGCATTCAAAGCCATTCATACCCTAGCCCTCTTTTTCCTTTTCTAGTCTTTTTTACACCTTACTCCTTGACATGTACTCTTTGATCCAATGACACTGGCCTACTGACACTTTCACAAACAAGACATTCCATCTGTTCTCTACAGGCTTTTTTCTTAACTGACCCATGCATGGAATGCACTCCCTGGTCATATCCACCTACTACTTTCCTGATTTCCCCTAAAGTCCAACTAAAATCTCATCTTTTACTCTCTTACCCCTCAATTCCAGTGCTTTCCCTCTAGTAATTATTTCTCATTTATCTTATAAAGCTTGACTGATATATATATATATATGTATGCACACATATTATATTGATATCTACCTATCATCATCTATCTATTGTCCATTTATCCATCCATCATCCATCTTTCTATCTATCTATCTATCTATCTATCTATCTATCTATCTATCTATCTATCTATCTATCTATCTATCTTTACATGTTTTTCACCCTATTAGCTTGTAAGCTCTTTGAAGAATTGTCTTTTGCCTCTTTTGTATTCCCATTTTTTAACACAGAACCTGGCACATAGTAGGCACTTGATAACAGTTTACTGATTGACTGATTCTCCCTTTCTCTCCTTTTCTAAAAAAAATTAATTTTTTCCTAGATTCTACATTGGTATAATTTTTAATTATTATTTTCTGACATTTTGTAATTCATGTTCTCCCCTTCTGTTCCACCCCTTCCCCTTACCTTTCACCCAGACAGCAGGTTAATATGTTATAGGTTGTACATGTGTTATAATATAATACATATTTCAGTGTTCATCATGTTTTGAAAGAAAGCATATATCACTTACATTAGAGAAAGATTTGTGAAGAAATAAAGAATGGAATGTTTCAACTACTTTTCTCTTCTACCCCTTCTTCCATAATCAAATTCAAATACACTATTGCTAGAAGTTTTTAAATACTATTTTATCATGCCTTTTCCTTATTTAGCAGTTGTTTTCCATTGTGTTAAATGCAAACTCCTCTGCTATATTTTTAAAGCCTATTAAAAAAACCAAGTCTCCATTGACCAAATAGAGGCAGCTAGGTGGTACTGGACCTAGAGTCAGGAAGACCTAAATTCAAATTCACCTTCAAACAGTGATGAGCTATATGCAGGTTATTTGACTTATGGATGCCTCAGTTTCTTCGACTGTAAAATGGAAAGAATAATAGCACCTACCTTGCAAGGTTATTGTGTCAAATGATCTGAGCAGCATTTAGTACAATGTTAACAAATAGTATACATCCTTAATAACTGTTTATTCTCTTCCCTTCCCTTCTTTTCTCTTTCCATTTTACACCATTTCTGAAGCCTGGATGTTTTATCCAGGTCAATAGGCCCACATAACTGCTTGCTGTTTCTTGGCTCAGCACACAAACAAATGTTTGGTAATTCAATGTGTTATTAATAGACTATTATGTTTATTGATTTTGTGGGAAATGAGATCCAGGCAAAAATGAATCCCCTTACTTTTACGGAAGCAAAATAATTTTCAGATGTCTCATTTGAGTCACCTCTAAAATGGGGAAAATAATGCCTATTGGTAATACCTACCTATGCTATTAGGTGGCACGATTGATAAAGCAGAAGATCTAGAGAACAGAAGACCTGAATTCAAGTCCAGTGTCACAATCTTACTAGCTGTGTGACCCTAGGCAAATCACTTGATCCTAGGTGCCTATTTCCTCATCTGTAAAATAATCTGGAGAAGGAAATGGCAAACCACTCTAGCATCTTTGTGAAGAAAACCCCAAATGAGGGCATGAAGAGTTGGACACAACTGAAAAATGGCTGAACAAAATACCTTTTTTAAAGGGTGATCAGCAGACTCATGTAAAGTAGTATATATCAGTTGTTTTACAAACATCAAAATACTATGTAAAATAAGTTATTCGTTATTGCTTTTTAAGGGCAATTGGAATACATGAGATTAATGTTCCATATTTGTTTTTAAAAATACAACTTGTTCAAACATTTTTCATTCATTCTTTCCATAACAATTTCTTAGCTTCTCACTATTTGAGAAGCACAAAGATAATTAAGTTACCAAAGCTATGGACGTAGAATTTGTAATCTACTAGAATGTCTTTGACAATATGATACCAACAGTAACTTAAAATTGTGTTATGATTCTTTAAAGTAGGAATGTTCTAGAGTTAGTTTTAAAAAATTCAAAGCCATGGGGTTGTATTCATTTCTCATGTTTTAGTTCTTTTCATCTCCTGGTTTTCATTTTTAAAAATATTTGGATTGGGAACAGCACTCCCCCCCCCCATGCCCATTTTTTGTCCAACTTACTTTTTTCTCTACCTCCAATTTTTGATCTGTATGTACTTGTTCTCTTAACCTTTTGCTATATTAAAAGGCTATAAGGTTTTCCATCAGGAATTTAGGTCCAAGTCTTTGGAACTTAAAGCATCTGAATTAGTCTCACCAGCTGCAATGAATCTTTTATGGTTTTAAAGCTATTTTTCTTGAGAATGTCATGCATTGCATGTAGACTAAGCTTGACATGGTAGGGAAAAATAACAGATGACCATAGTACTTTGGTGCCTACATTTTTAAAAATTATGTAAGCCATAAATATTGAAGGAACACTTTTGTATATCCTAACAAAAAGTGGAAATAACATTTTATTTTTCCTAATCAGTAACATTTCACATTAGTGCCAGCTAGAAGAAGATCTATGTTCTAATCCTGATTCTGTCCTTCACTATTTATGTGAACTTGTGCAGGCCCCCCTCTTAGCCAGTTTATTTGTAGAATAAGGTGGTTGTATGAGAGGAGTTCTAAAATAATTTTCATCTCTAGCATGCAATTCTAATAAAGTCTGGCTATCCCAAGCCAAGAATCCTTAAGCTTAAGAACATTTCTAGACCCAGAAATATTCATAATAAAGATCTCCAAACCTCTTTCTGAAGGACAAGATCCTGAGCTCAAAGTGATGAAGGAGCTAGAATTGGGAAGCTTCCAAAAACTCAAAGATGACACATGGTGTGATTGGTTAATTTGTTATATGAAAAGAAATGTATGATGTGATTGGCCATTTGTGTATAAATGAATCAGCCTTTCTGTGTGAAAAGAAACATGAAGGGGTTGGGGGACAGCAGGAGACAAAAACAAAAAACAAGAAAGAAGTATAGAGAATAGGCAAGAGAATAGAGAAGCACAAAGGCTCAGGGACCCACAAAGATGAGAAAAAGTAGATACAGGAACAGCGTTTAACACACATGGACAGGAAATAAGAGATTCATTGATCAAAAGACAGAAGAGAGGACAGCCTTGTTATTGAAAAGGTCAAATATCCATAATCTTCTAAATAACCCTGAAAGGCACAGGATTATAAATTTGCCTTTGTGTCTGTGTATGCCTATGACAGGAATGTGAACTTCCATAATCCCTACAAATATCAGACAGGTACCCATCATTACAACTCAGCTCCAAGGAAGATGTTGGGACATGGTATAAATTTTAGTAGGGCAGTTATAAGCTAAGGTATAGTAAATGTGTAACTACATAATATTAACGTAGGTTGCATTATATTATTTACATAAGCAGTAGAAACAAGCTATTATTTTATAGAAGAAGCCATATATTAGTGAGCACAGTACCAAAGCACTCCTTTCTAAAGATGGGAGACTGGGTTAGTTTTGAGCTCAGTTGATGAAATTCAGATATTCCTGGTTAGCCTGGATCTGACTTCACCGAATCATTATTACCTTCTTCTTCACAATGGAACATGATTTGTGAGTATACTGGAGCAACCAAGTCATGACCCTAGATCAAAACATACTTGTGAAAATCTTTTCCATACCACACTGACAACACAAGGGAAGTCACATGCTATAGGGAGGTACTGTGGCAAGAAAATTCCAGTATGCCGCAGATCTCTCCCACTCAAGCCTTCCTAACACTCACCACAAAGTTCATTGCCTCTTACCAAATTCCGTATCACTCCTATTCTTTCATCACTGAGGCTGGCCTACCAAACCATTCACACAGAAAATCAAGCCACTCTGCTACCCCTAAATGACCTTGCCAAAAATACTGACATGATCTTGCATTTTGACTCATCCTTCACTCCCACAGTGGCTAGCAGAATCAATATTCAAACTCTTGTCTTTTGACTCCAAATCCAGGTTCTTTTCATTACACAGCACTGACTTCTGAGTCCTACCTCTGAAATGTTTTCATTGAAATCTTGGCCAAATCACTCTAACATTCTGTCATTCAGTTTCTTCATCTCTAAACAGAAATAATAATACTTTTGCTACCTATCGCACAAAAAAATTTGAACTAGATTTGCTATTTTAATGATTAAAAGTTGTTTATTTTTTAGAATGAGGAAAGCCTGAATGTTTGTAGTTTGTCAAGAAAACTGTCAGTGGATCAGGTGAGATTGAGGATGGGAGAAGGAGGAATGATTGGAGAAAGAGATTCCTAGATGGAATGAGAAGGGATACGATCAGTTTGAAAGATTTGACTTTAGCAAGGAGAAAGGGCACTTCTTAAACAGAGATTATAGCTGATAGTGTGTATGTATTACCAGTTTTTATAGTTTAACGTGTTATAGAAAACGTGATGAACTCATGTTAGTTCCAGAGTATCTTCAAACATCTTCCACAGCAATGGTTTCCATATCTTTCTACAAGGGGATGCTTTTTGTTAATAAACATTTTTTTTGACTGACAGTTCAGTAGAATTCGAGTATTGGAATATATTTTCAGTTTGATCCTTAAAATTTTCCTATTTTGTAAGACACATAAATTAATATTCATTGGCACAATTTACCTAAGTTTTTATTCTTTCTTTTTAACCCTTGTAGCAAATACCCTGTCCCCACTCTAGAGAATATCCTCTCTATTCCTTAACCTTCATTTCCATTAAGCTCCTGGAAGTGTGCTCTATATCTATCTCCTTTGCTCATTTCTCCAAATTACAGAGAGCAATACTTTAGAAACATCTCTATAAATATAACAAAACATAACTCAGTATTCTTTTTATAATTGGAATGAGGCATGCAAAAAGTGTGACAGTTGAAATTATAACAATAAAGAGAGTCAGTATCCAAATGTTATGATAGAGGGGAGAGAAAGAGAGTCTATGAGGTGAGACTCTCTTCTAGCTCTCCCCTCTTGCCATATATATACTGCTGAGACTTTGAGGGGGTGTCACCCTGAAACTGGGTGACCTGGATGGTCGTGCCGCCCCACAGGATTTGGGGGCAAGGCTTCACTTTAAAATGAGGTATGGGGGACCCCAAACCTATTCTGAATGAGGGCAGGGTTCAGGCAAGTCTCCCCCAAGATTAGTCAACTTCCCAGTAGGGGGTCTGGCCCCAAGATGGAGGCAGCCAGACTAAGCTGTGTTCCCCTCCCCTGTTGTCTCTCAGGCACTCTGGAACACTATTTGACTAATGAATGGCTTTTATTAATCACAATTCAGGGATTGGGAAAAGGGGTGAAGGGCAGAGGGATTTTGGGGTGCCCTCTTCTCTATTTCTATGGGGTCCGTCACTTGGGTGGGAACCTTTGGGGTTCCTGCTCCCAAGTGTCTCCCCTTGCTTCTTCTCCTTCTGTTTCTATTTCTATTTCCTATTTCTTCCTTTTCTATAATTGCAAGTCAAACCAGAAAGGGTTTCTCAGCAAGGTTTGGTAATGGGAGAAGGAGACAAAGAGATTAAATGGAGTCCAGAATTTAGCTGACTGAAATCTTGCTGGGTGAGAAGCGATGGGATGCCTTTGACCAGGGAATCAGAGTTTCAATGTCCAAAGAAAAATCCTCAGGAAGCCCTCAGGACTGGATTCGAGCTGGGATGTTCTCCTCCTCCCTCTCTCAGTCTTCTGCTGGAAGTCTCCCTCCTCCTTCTTCCTCCAGAGGCTTACCCAGCATTCCCTCTGGTCTCAACGGTCAGTAACTGCCATCAACAGCCTTCTTCTGGCTCTTTTTTTGTCCCATCCCCAATCCTTACAGTATCCTGGTTTTGTGTGGTGGGACTTTTTCCAAAAGTCCCACTTAATTCATGCATCACTATTTCCTATTCCTATCAGATGTTTCCCCTCCCTCCAAAATAATAAATCCTTATCTTGTCTTATCACTATACTAATTATCTATCTATTCCTATCCTAAGATGGGTTTTGGAGAGACTGGTAGGAGGATGAGGGTTGCAATTTATATAACAATTTTTACAGAGTACAAAACAATTTCGTAACATGAAAAGTATTCCATTGAATACAATGTCTAAGTTTACAGTGTCACAATTTTCTTATCGTTAAACTCTTCTAAGTTATTATTTAACCCATCTATGATTTTAACAGGATCTTAATTTGTTTCTATTTTTAATATATGTCTATTAAGTAATGCAATACAATTATCTTATTATTCTTAGCTGTTATCAAATTATGCTTAAACTACCTATGTTTTAAATGCAATGTTAGTTTTTATATTGAGAATCTATTTTAGTATGTTAGTATTCTTAGTTATCTATCCACCAGCACATATATTTTATTCTTATGCTTTCTCTGCACGTTTGCTAAAAATTTCTGAACTTCCCTAACCCTTTCTGCACTTTCCCTATGTTTAATGTTCTAATTATCTGCTAAATTGTTAGTATGCTACAGTATCTACATGGTTAGGGACTATTATTTACAATTCTACTCTACTTTTCAAACTTATATTACAGGTTTATATAAAATTTACATTACTTACACTATTATACATTTGAACAAGCATTAGTTCTGCATAGTGATGTTAACCAGACAAGAAAATCATTTCATTTTCTTATGTGGTTAAAATCTTATGGAACTTGCAAGTATTTACATTATAGACATATATACATTTTATATTTACACAGTCTTCAGACACTTGCTTATTTACACGAGGTCTTGGCTAGATATCAGTTTTGTGCTGTGCTTTGTGTTTTGTTTATGTACTGTGCATGCAAAATACTCACTCTTTTTTTCAAAGTTGTCAATTTTCTTCATCTTGCCTGTAGATTTCTCCTCTATCTTGATGCTATGTATTGTGGTTGCATTATCCCTAAAGTGTGAGGTTAATTTCTGTTTTTGTGCTATCACTGCACTAGTCGTATGTAAATAATTTCCTTCTGTCCTCTTCTTTGTGCAATTGTCCATTTTTGCAAAGTTCAAAGATCAAAAGTTTTTTCACAATGTTTTTTCAAGTACTCTTTTCTTGCACCTTTCTTCTTTGTGATTTTCCCAATTTTTTTTTCTTCTCTTGATGCTTTTCCCCTTCTTTTAGTTATTTTTACAAAGAGGGTTATTAATAGCACTTACCTGACAGTGTGGTTGTGAGGACCAGATGAGATAATATTTATGTTTATAATGTGTATATATTGCAAATCTCGGAATGCTATGCAAATTTGAGTGATTATTATTAATGTTTGTTGAATTGAAACTTAAATATCCCATAAACTTTTTCTGCATTACATGCTTCATTAGTCAAAAAGATGGAGACACCATTATCTGACTTCATTTTTTCAAAGCCTTACCTTTTGTCCATTCTAAGGCAAAAGTTCAGCAAGGACTAAGCAATCTGGGTTAAATGACTTGTGCAGGATCACATGGTGTCTGAGGCCAGTTCTAAACTTAGGTACACTCTACTCAAATCTTGGTGTGCTATCCCCTGAGTTACCTAGCTGCTCCAAAAACTGATTTTTGAAGAAGTCCTTTTGTCTCTTACTGCTCTCATTTCTATAGCCCATTTAATGGCCAAGGTTTCTTGTCTTCTTTCCATGTCTCTGCTCAGTATGTCCCCTATCTGTGTGCATCAAGTTTTCTTTCTGAGATTAGCTGCCATGTTTTCTCTTGGGAGGAATAGATTTTTGGACCAAAACTTGACATGATTTTTCTGGTATCCCTCATTATTTAAATCAATGAGACAACTCCACTACCAACAACTCTAAAATTATTCTGAAAAAAAAAGTGTGCCTTTGAACCCAAAAGAAAATGGTTCTTGTTTATATCTAGATGTAAGACACTTTTCTTTCTGGAAATATCATTAACAATGTACTATACTGATCATCTGGCTTGAGAAATTCTTGTGTTATTTTGGAACCAGTTGTTGGTGAGTCAGAGCATATTGGATATTCGAGCTGTGGTTAAGTGGTAATCAGGTTAGGAAATTCTGTTCCCATTAACTCTCCCTTTCTTAGCCCCAAACTCCTCCCCACTAAACTGTTTTTTTGGTTAGTCATGCTTATGGTCTCTGCTGGGTTTTAGTGGGACCAAAAGTGGAAGTCATGAAATACCCTAAGAAGGACTGTTCTTGCTTTATTTCCAGCTCAGCTAAAAACAGGAAGTACTGGAAATTTCGTGGAAAAGCCCACTTTTGTGATATTTCCAACCCAAAGAGGTTTGGATCAACTTTGGATGAGCACCTGAACTTTTGGCCATTCACCTACAGCAAACCACCAAACCTTTAGGATTCTAGCACCTATGACAAGTCCTTCCTTAGGGATGAAGACTACCCAATTTAGACAATTGCAGCACTTAACTCTCAATTTCCTTTTCTTAAACTCATTTAACTTTACTAGGTACTTGAATTCCAAAGATGCATGGGAAAATATAATCAGATAGTTCAAGTAAAATGATGATCAAAGAAACCTTAACACTAAGCATAAATCTAGTAATTCCTCATCTTAATTATTTCATGCATACTTCATAATTTACTTAGAATGTGACTAGCAGCACAAGACTTCATAATGAGTGTTTCTTGGAGGAACTTATAATTTAAAATAAAACCAGACCAAAAGTTCCTGGTAAGGGAAAACAGTCAGATGACTGTTTTTAGCTAGGAAATGTTAGATCATAAAAGTATGAACTGCAATCATGTCCTGAAGATCAACCAACTGGAATTCAGTTATTCTAGGAGACTAAAAAATTTTTAAAAGGATTTCCTACAGAATTAAAAAAAATCATTTCTCTTAGTCTCTTGGAATTAAAATAGAATAAATATTAAGCTGTATAATCTTGTGTAACACTTAATTTCTCTATGTCTCAGTTTATGCATCTTTAAAATGAGAGGGTGGCACTAGATGTCATCTGAGGCCCCTTCCAGCTCTATATTTATCATCATTTGAATATAGATTTAATGGTAGGGAATGACATTTGTGTATTTCTGCCACATGCTATAGCTGAGCAGATGCCAAAAGAAATCAGATGGGTAAAGTCTTTAGGTTTCTTGATTCTGTTGCTAACTTCCCAGAGTTTTTACATCTTTATGAACCCCAAATTTGAACATTAATATTTACACCAGATAATTCATATAGATGTTTTGAAGAAAGTATCTGAAAAGTACACTATAAAAGAAACAATAGGGTGTAGTGAATAGACAGCTGACCTCAGAGTCAGGAAAACCTGGGTCCAAATTTTGCTTCCAATAATACTGGATGTGTAACTCTAGGTACGTAATTTCAACTGTTAGGCCTGCAGGTTACAATTTAAGACTATTATTTGCACAAAAGTTGTTGACCTGTAATGTAGAAGGATTTCCTTCCCTGAGAGTTCCCTATGCCAATGAAATCACAGGTCTGGGCCAAAAAACCCCAAACCATGTTATATAAATATGAGTAATAATGATGATGATTATGTAGCACCAGTAGACAATAATTATTATACAAGCCATGAACCACAGTGAAGTAGCTATATTTAGTTATTAATTGTTTCTTATACACTTTACAAAGATGAGATCTATTATATAACTTCCTTTTTTCCTTTGAATTATATTAAAGAAATTCTTTAATTAGTCCAGAGAAAGTACTCTGTAGTTGGTTATTGAAAGGAAAGATAAAGAAAATCTATTAAGGAAAAATCAGACCCATGTTGAGAACTAAATTTAGTATAAATCCTGTTGGAGTTCTGATGTATTCAAATGGTTTTTTTAAAAACCTCATATCTTCTTGATTCCATTTGGCTGGAATGAATTAGAAGGAATAAGAAAGGGCTATTCTTTCAATATTTCTGGCCTAGATTAGAACCCAAAGTGCCAATTTTCTTAAAAGAAAACTATCTTTGTAAGATTTCTAGGCTATCTTGCAGACTTGGCCAGCAAAGAAAGACATTTAGACTTTTGGCTACTCATTAGCATGTTAGACACCAATATCAAGCTTTCTGTATTTGATTTACTGCTAGCTAATAGTCCTGCATCTCTGAATGCCTGTTGCACATTTTGACCCAGATGTCCTATAAAGCATTACTCAACATGTCCAAAAGAGTATTCATCTTTCCCCCTAGATCTATTCCTGCTTACAATATGAAGACAATACAAAAGTAGATTGAAGCCTGACTAAGGAGAACCTAAAATAATTTGCATTTTATCCTATCAGCAAAGTTGTTGTTATTGTTCAGTTGTTTTAGTTATGTCCAACTCTTCATGACCCCATTTGTGGTTTTCTTGGCAAAGATACTGGAGTGGTTTGCTATTTCCCTCTCCGATTCATTTTATAGATGAGGAAACTGAGGTAAACAAGGTTAAGCCACTTGCTTAGTGTCACACAGCTAATTAGTGTCAGAGGTCAAATTTGAACTCAGGAAGATAAAAATTTCCTGACTTCAGGCTTGGTACTCTATCCACTGAGTCATCCAGATGCTTCATCCTAGGGATGTATGGAGTATTCCAGGAGGACTAGCACTTCTGGTGTGAGACCTTTTGAAACCTTTTAAAGTGCTGTCCACCTTTCACTCAATTCTGATCTGTGGCTCCAAGAAGATATAGCATGTAGAGAAGCAACACCTTGTTAAAGCCATCTTCGCAGATAGGCTAAACTAGCTTGGGAGTATTTGACAGTTTTAAAATCTGTTAGTGAATTAGTGGGGGATGTCTATCCCAAGCATGTAAAGACTTCCCCTGGCAGAATGGGTGAATGAAAAGAATTTCTTCCAATGGCCATGAAGGTGGCTAAGACAGGTACTGTGAAGTGCTTAGAACTTGGCCAGACATCAAATTGCCACGGTCATCAACTGCATCTGGAGTCTTTGCCCTGTTGGCTTGATTTTTTCTTGCCATTGGACTTTGATGACTGAAAGAGACAGTGAATCTGATTACTTCATGCAATTCTGCATTACTTAAATCCTATTTATGAGCAAATCAAGACATCACCCAGTGATGTCATTGGTCCTCTTCAAAAATGAAGGGCAGGGGCATCGAGGTGGTTCAGTGGCTAGAAAGCCAGGCCTGGAGATAAGAGGTCCCTGGTTCAGATTTGGCCTCAGACACTTCCTAGCTATACGATTCAGGGGAAGTCACAACTCCACTTGCCCAGTTCTTACTACTCTCCTGCATTAGAATAGAATTTTAGTATCTATTTTAAGACAAAAGGGAAAGATTTAAAAAACAGAAAGTAAAAAGACAAACAACTCCTGCTCATAACTTACCTATTTCTATTAGGGAATCATTACTTCCCTAGTCACACAGATTCAAAACATAGAAGTCTTCCTTTACTTTTCACCCTTCCTCATTCAATACATGCAATCAACTGCCTAGTATTGTTGATTCTGCTTCCTCGACACATCTCAAATTTCTCTACTAAAGCCATAACCTATCTACATCAGGCCCTCATCACTTTTCATCTAGTCTACTACTTATTGGTCTTCTTACTGTCTTCTATTGCTTTTTGAATCCACTCTCCAAAGAACTGTCCAATATATTCTTAAAGGACAGGTCTGATCCCATTACTTGTCTTCTCAAGAAGTTCCAATGACCTTCTATTGTCTCTAGGATCAATTGTAAACTCATCTCCTTTGCCATTTAAAGACCTTCACAATCCATATCCAGCCTCCTTTCCCACACCAATTACATACTATTATTCTTCTTTATATACTTTGCTATCTGGCCCAACTGGCTCCCTCACTGCCCCGCACAGGTGACATTTTAGCTTCTGCCCCAGTATCTTTGCCTAAGCTGCTTCCGGAATATTTTCCCTCCTCATCTCTGGTCATTGAAGCACCTAACTCCCTTTAGAGCTTAGTTGAAATGCCACATCATCCCCCAGGTAATGCTTTGCTCCAAATAACTTTGTATTTGGCATATACACATATACATAGAGGTGTTCGCAGTACTATAACACACATGTTTATATGTAGATCATGTATACTTGTAACATAAACACGTACAAGTATAATATTTACATTATAATACATAAGTATTTGAATAAATATATGCACACAACTTACATATATTCAATATTTACTTTCCTGTAAGCGTGTTGTATTGTACCAAGACAATGTTACTCCTTGAAGACAATGACTGTTTCAATTTGTGTTTATATAGTACTTAGCACAATGCCTGACACAAAATAGGTGATTAGTAAATATTTTTTCATTTATTTGATTAAACAGTGAAATAAATAAAAGAAGGGGAAAAAGCAAACAAAAACCTGTTACTATTTTCAGGTGATATCCAAAACTTTTTTCTCTAATTCCTGGAAAAATAATCCCTTGCAACCTACGGTTTTGTGTTCTAAATTTCAGCTCCAGCTGAACAACATTGGATAAGTTAGAAAGTCTACAAAGTAGATTTATAATAAAAAAAAATCAGCAAAACCTGGATTTTTGAAGGACTTGTGGCTGCTGAGATTATAATAATGGTCTCCTTTAATACTCTTCCATTCAGGGTTCCAAACAGTGGAATTTGTAGTTTTTCCTTTGGTGCAAAGATCAAACAGTTGGGCAATTTAACATTTCTAAGATTGGACACAGTTTGAATTTCCACAATTTCTATGGGAATGCAATTCACCGTCTCTCAGCTTTATTAAAAACCACCTTCTTGGCCACAGCCTTTGCCTTTATAATAAGTGCCTCCATTATGTTTCATATCTCATTTTAGGAAACAGAAATCTACCTCTTGTTCCAATAGCCATGGTATAGAAAATCTGGAAGATACCACAGAGCCAAAGGACAATATGTTTTCCTTTAATGACACCCTCGCTGAATGTTGTGGTTTTTGACTTAAAATAACTTTAGGTAAAAATGGCTATTTGATGAAGAAGGTAATATGATGGGTGATAATATGAACAAATATTGTTAAAATTGCTCACCTTAAAACAAAATTGTTTTGAAGCCGATTGGTTTGTGATTTGGTAATCATTAATGGAATGTTGGAATGGAATAGAATGGAAATCTGGAATGTTCAGTTTAAAAGTCAGTACTGATTGCTGGCTAAAGTCCATTCCTAACTTATATTTTGGAAAGTGATTCTAAAATTTGTATTGTAGTAGAGATACGTCATATGGACTCTGTTCAAAATTGTTTAGGTTTACATACCTATGCATACATATAAATGTATATAAGCATGTATGTATATGAATGTATATGTTCATTTATATGTGTGTATTTGTATCTATATCTATCCCTTCTGTGAAAACATAATGCAAGATATAATTATTTTCATTGATAGTTTGGTGCATATACTTTAAGCTTATGTGAAAAAGATATGTATACATTCATTAATTTATTCAACAAAGATTTACTAAGCATCTTCTAATCTGTGCCAGGTATTATGTTAAGTAGATAAAGATAAAAATTAAGAGTCCTTGTCCTCAAGGAGATTAGAGTTGTCTTGGGAAGGGAGAACCAACATGAACATAGGTAAGAAAATACAAAACATATACAGAGGAAATAATTAAGAATTTCATGCTAGGGATGGATCTAACAACTGGAGGATCAAGAATCTTAATAGATATGTAAAAACTAATTCCTCATATTTAAAATGAAGAAACAGCCATTACATTCCACTGAAAAATAATTTTGATTATAATATTCCCAACCAAAAAAGAAAAATACAAGTAGAAAATCTGATCTTAAGAGGTGATTAAAAGTTCAGAGTTCTATTTTCCAAAGAGGGGAAAATGTTATTTTCCAGAGTGACAGAAATGCACAAATACTTCCAACAGTTTTTCTTTCAGTTTGATTTGGAATGCTTTAATTTACATTTGATTCAGCTTCAAAATATTGAAGTTAGTTTTATTCAATGCTATTCACCCATTGGACACTTATTAAATATTTGTTATTGAATTAATTCAATTTAAGTGCTTTGTTTGCTGCATAACATTTTTGTGGCTTTTGTTTTATTTATAGAAAAATGTTGCTTCATTCAGTGAGAAATATATTATATATATATATCATCTTAGAAATAATACTTTTATAAAAAATTTGCAATCATCTTTTTTTGGTTAACTTCATATTCTAAAAGGAAAAGAGTTTTACTGGTTTTGTTTATGTAAAAACATTTTTTTGTCTTATACACTAAAATTTTTCATTTTATCTTTTATTCTCTCTATTCCTTCTTTGATCTTGAATACTTCCTCTATCCATGTGCACATGGTAACTTCTTCCTTGGTCCTCTATTTTTTTATGTGACTTTTTAAATTTAAATGACCTATCCATCTGGAGTTTATCTTGGCATATGATGTGAGGTGTCAATCTAAATCTAATTTCTACCAGATTTGTTCTAGATCTTCCAGAAATTTTTGTGAGTTCTTACTGCAGTAACTAGGTGCTTTGAATTAATCAAGGATTAGGATACTAAGTTTGCTTCTGTATATTTTGTTTTTAACCTGTTCCTTTGACTGACCTCTCTTTTTAGATTTACAATTAAACTGTCCTGAAAGGAATAGTTGATATTTGTTAATGCGTCTTGATAGGGAATTCTTTATCTGCCTGTCATATATTTAATTGATTTCATTACTCTCATTCATCTTTTTATATAAACAAAATCCCTCCTCAGAAATTAATACTGGGGCAGCTGGGTAGCTCAGTGGATTGAGAGTCAGGCCTAGAGACGGGAGGTCCTAGGTTCAAATCCGGCCTCAGACACTTCCCAGCTGTGTGACCTTGGGCAAGTCACTTGACCCCCATTGCCCACCCTTACCACTCTTCCACCTATGAGCCAATACACAGAAGATGAGGGTTTTAAAAAAAAGGAAATTAATACCATTACACCCTCATGATTTTTCAGTGCATGTAGAGAATGATTGGACCCCATAATACACATTATAACTTTTCTTGGGGTATAAATTTATTGTTGCTATCCACCAGTAATCTCTTTTGTTAAACTTAATATTTGTAGTTAAAACTAATTTTATTGCTATTTTTAGAAGTTGTCATTCACTGATGACATCCTCACTCCTATAGAACTATATATTAACTGAAGACATGAGTGAATAAGTATGAAAAGAAATTGATACCCTTGCTGAATTTAATCAATATTTACTCAATTCATGGTGATTTTATGGAGATTAGTGATTGAGGTTAGATTGAACAGAGTTAAAATTGACAGGTATACTATTTATTAGTGATATTGATATTTTGTATTAATGATATCATTTTGATTATAAGACAAAATTATATACCTTTCTCTTGTAGAGAATTACATTAACCCTGGAGCTTGTTATTGTAGTAATAATACCTCTCATCCTTATGAATCATTGTCCCTGCTCCATTTTGACCTTTCTTATGCCCACAAATTGCCTATCCACTAGGATACTGCTGACCAAACACTGTATATTTGATTTCTTCCAAAAGTCTCTGATGTGGTGGAAGGTGAAAAGCCTCAGTTGAAGTAGCCTGTGGTTGATGACTTATGGAAAGTCTTATGACAGGATATTAGTAATTGATGACCTATGAAAAAGACTGTTGACAAGTGGTTATGATTGATGTACATGTCCCTTAGCCAATCATAGGGTTTCCTCCACTTCTGAAGATGACCAATCATGGAATTTTATCATCTCATTCTATTTTTGGTAACCTTCCAAATGCTATAAAACTCCTGAATCCTTGAGGATAGGATCCTTGGTTTCAAAGAGAACCTTGAAACCAATTGACTAGGGACAACCAGAAGTCCTAATAAATTAATTGATCATGCTCAGAGCTCTCTGTCTCAATGGCTCATTACAGATTGGATATTTTTGGCCCAACATAAAGTAACCAAGGGAAAGTATAAAGAGAAAGGAGCAGATGACAAAACACAGAACTTTTTGGGAAATCTAGTTAGGGTATTGGAAGAAGAAGAAGCAACATCAAAGAGAAAAATAATAATCTGAGAAGTAGGACAACCAAGAAAATTCTGTATCATTGGAACCAAGAGAAAAAAATGTCTAAAAATGAGTCAATCAAGTCAAATATAAAATTTAAGGATAATGAATTTAAGAAAGAATCATATGGTTTGATAATTGGAAAATGCATATTTGGTAAGGTGGAATGGAAATTGAAGTTATATTATAGGGAATTAAGGGGTAAATGGCATAGGAGAGGAAATCAGTCATTATAGTTCCTAAATTTCTTGTGTTTGACTATGAGCATAAGAAAATAAAATCATATAAAAAGATTAACTAGATAAGTGAAGAGGTAATTATGGGGGTGATGCTAACCAAATAGAATTAATAGAATTTTATAGCATTCACTTAAATTCAATAAATATTTATTAAGTTATTACTATATTCTCAGTACCATCCCATTGCTAGAGAGGTAAAAAACCTGCAAGATGCAGTTCTCTTAAATATCTAATATAAGCAAGGCAACATACCAGATGGTTTTGTCTACAAAATTTGAGGATACAAAAACAAAGCATTGCTGTCAATAAGTGTACATGATGTTGACAGTCTTATAGTTTTTGTTGGACATAAAAGACATACATAAACACATATCAATGGGACTGAACATATGAGATGCTGACACAAGGTCTGAGATTCTGTTTTCAACTGGTAAGGAGGGGAGAAAGCAGCTATCTTTCTTTTTACATTGATTGCATGATCCCCTCCTCCCTAGGAACTCTATTCTCTAGACAAATTGGCACTAGCTCATATATACAAAATCCTGCCTTCTAACTCTATGGCTCTGTATCACCAGGAGTGTGCCAAAGCCAACTCAAACTAGGGAGAACCAATTGTTAAGATTGCAAATTGAGCATTTCCACTCAGGAAATAAGCCAATGATAGAAATCAGGGATTGATTTATCGTTTTGTTGATTATCTAGACTTAAGGAAATGGTGGAGAAAAAGTTAATAATGCAGATTAAACTTAAAAGTATGCTGTGTACTTTTTTCTTCAGAGACCCGATGATTAAAAAATTACTAGCATATCAGGTTCAATCCCAGCATTTAAATTGCTCTTCCATATAATTTCTACTTCTTGAAACCCTTTACTCCTTTTAAGGGTCAGCTTATACCACATCCTTTAAGAGGCTTTTCCTAATTCATCCAGTTCTTAAGTACCACCACCACCAGAAATCACTTTCTGTTTATGTGTATATATCCTGTATTTATATATCCTTCCTCCCTTCAAATCTCCCCCACCCCAATGAAAGTAAGCTTCTTGATGGTAGAGACTTTATATATTTTGTATTTAGATCTCTAGTGCTTATCACAGTACCTGCTCAATAAATTCTTGTTGGTTGTTGATTGAATAGTATAACAGGGTTTATAATTAAGTACCAAAGAAACAAGTCAGACAGTAATTTCAGAGTTCATATGGTAAGACAAAACTTCATGGAAATAGTAGGACTTGATGAATTTGGGGATGTGGAAAGAATAGAAAGGAACATTTCAGGTGGGAGAAAGGATAACAACATGGGTTAGAAGTAAAATTCTAATATTTTTTATTCATGGATTTCTTCCTCATTCAATATAATCTGAATATTTGATGAGAATGCTCTTTTATTATTGAGGTTGCATTATATAAAGGTTAAATAGCCCAGAAATAACACGCACTCATGTAGAACACTGCTTTCTCTACTAATATGACTTGCCACTGAATCATCCTTTGTGTACAACCTTTCAAATGAACAGCAAATTCTAGATAAGAGATAGGCAAAAGGGAAATACCAATTGGGGTCTAACAAACTTTTTATCTTTCTATGGTCCATTGAATCAGCTAACTGACAACTAAGTTTTAAGTCTGGTGTCCAACTTAGGCTGATGTTATTAACAGTAAGGAGAAAAAATGTAGTAGTTTGGACTGGCATAGTTTTTGACCTGAATCTATCTCTATGACATAGAGATAAAACATTTGTGAAGCACTTACTATGTTCCAGATAATGTTGCTAAGAATCAGGAGAAGAAAGGAAGAGGTAGTGTCTGAAGACAGTCAAGGGACTACAAAGTTTGATATTTTACATGAGCAATTTTATTAAATGTATAGAACTAGAAATTATTGTAAAATAATAAACTCTAACAGGTTCCCCTCTAAGGAAATAAAATATACATTCTTAACAATGTCAAGAATTTTTTCCCTTCTGGGATCCAAAGGAAATGGAAAGCACTGAATGCTCCTTAGTTAACTGACAAAAAATTAAATTGCTTCTGAAGCAATATAAGGCATGAAAGTATAGTGAGAAGAACAGAAGAAGTGGGTTTGAGTCTTGGCTTTTCCATGTACTGTAACATGACATTAGACAAGCCACTTCAATTTTCTGAGTCCCAATTTCCTATCTATAAAATGAGAATGATGTTGTAATACATAAACTACCTACCTCATAGGGCAAAGAAAGCACTGCTTAACTTGTAAAGTGCTATATAAATGAGTTATTTTATTCCATTTAAATCTTTTGAGGGAATTTAGAGCTGTTGAAAGATACCATGATGGAATCTTTAGAAACTAAAGCCTGTTTATTCTCAGAGTGGGCACCAAATGGTAATAGCTGTCATGATCCAGCTGGATCTCCTGGAGACTAGGGGTGTGGGACTGAGTTTCTTGAGTCCAAGTCACAGTCTAGCTGGGAAGTTGCCTTTCAAGGATGATGGGAAGGAAAACATAAGAAAGTTTTACCATGGAAGGATTTGAGTTGCCAGGGTCTTTTGCCAGGATTCAATCTATTCAACATAAGCAGGAATATGGTTGTGATGCAACAAGAGAATCAGACTAGGATAATTTTCCAGGTGAAGGTAAAGAAACCAGAGGAAAACACAGTGAGAAAGGAGTCTCTGAAGTAGAAGCAGCAACAGTGTTTGTACTGTATGGCCATGGAATTCATGGCAGTTATCTTTCTTTTCTATGCTGCCTTATCCATGTAATTCAATTCAATAAACATTTATTAAGCACCTACGAGATTCCAGGCACTACGATGTGCTGGGCTTACAGATAATAAGAAAAAAGTCTTGACCTCAAAGAGCTTACATTCTAATGACTCTAATTACAATCATGTACAGTCTTGCTATATGTCCTTTTCTAATGTGCTTTATCCATAGCTACAAGGGACTTCTTATAGAGATAAAAGACTTTTAGAAAATAATATAACTTGGGACAGCTGTGGATGGCTCAGTGACTTGAGAGTCAGGCCTTAAGATTGGGAGGTCCTAGTTTCGAATCTGGCCTCAGACACTTCCTACCTGTGTGGCCCTGGGTCAGTCACTTAATACCCACTGCCTAGTCCTTAGCATTTTTTTCTGCCTTGGAGCCAATACACGGTATTGATTCTAAAATAGAAGGTAAGGGTTATTATAAAAAGAAAATAGACTTATTAGAAAAAAAGAAAATATTGTAAGTGGAGAAGTTTGTAATTTAAAAACTATGCCAATGGATTACTATCTCTGGCATAAGAAGATGCTATCAAATACTCTAAAGCCCTTCAGAGAGCTGAGTAATGAAGAAGGTAGAATGTTGGAATCAGGAAGACCTCACTTCAAATCTTACCTCAAATACATACTGGTCAAATCACTAGACCTCTTTTAGTTTTAGTTTCCAATTTTTTAGAATGAAAGGGTTGTATTCAGTGACCTTTAAAGTCTTTTTTAGGTCTAAATCTATAAAACCTAGTCTTTTTGGGGGTGGGGGGATCAGGCTATACTTGGATTCATCCCTATGTTAATAGGAATTCATGAGACAGAAAAAAAAAAATCTTTCCAAATCTCTCATTTGTGCATCTTTTGCCCCTATCATGACTTGATCCAGAACATCTCAAAGCTTCCTCTTCTCATTCTTCTCAGATACAGCAATAGACTTGACATCTTATCAATTTGGTTTTTCTCTCCAATGATAAGGATGGCCTCTGTGTGATATTTATTTTTCAGTTCTTTAGAGATTACTTTATTCAATATTGTGAAGTAATGAAGCGATCTTTCTTTCTCTTCAATAATTGATTTTTCCTTGTATCTATAAAGTAGTCTATTTGTTCAGTCAATCAAAATCAATATATTTTTGTTAAATGGCTATTGCATGCCAGGCACTGTGCAATGTGCTAGGGATAAAATTAATAAAAAGTAAGTCCCTGGCCTCAAAGAGTTTACAGTCTAAAGGGGGAAAACAAAACACCAAAGGAGGCAGAAAAATAGGAGGAGTAGAGGAAACCATGGGGTATCTGGTACAAGAACATCTTGTTACATAAAAATGAAACTAGGCAAGACACAAAATTAAAAATAAAGTAAGTTTCTAACCTATAGAAAGGAAAGCATTGGAAGAAGTTAGGCTCCTCCCTACTGTCCTCCAGAGGGGAAAAAAAAAGGCTGAGGAAGGTGGAGTCAGTCAAGGCTTGAGTTACCAACAAAGTGGTGAGTTTGGAAGTGATTAACTTATTTTAAAAGGGTGATCTTATCCTAGCTAAGGAAGCAAATGCTGAGTGGTGTAAGGGGGAAAAAGAGGTGAGTTTGAAGTTTGTAAATAATACTGTGAGAGTGAACTCAAAGATGTCTTGGGCTTTTCTGGTATTACCTGTATAAGAAAACACAGGTGTATGACTAAGCAAGATAAAAGGGATATTGCTTCTTGATCTTGGTTTTGCTTTGCCCTAATGTTCTTCCCTAACTCAAGAAAAGGGAAAGAATTAAAAGTAAGAAAAAATAATGGAAAATTGAGGAAACCATCAATCCCAAAACTTTTTTGAAGTGATTAGATTAATAATCCCCACATATTTAAGCTAGTTTTTAAGAGATCTAAATACTAAGATATACAAAATGCTCATTATAAGCTAGCTTTAGGTCATCCCTAGAGACAGTTCAATGAAAGGAAGTACATTCTAAAGAAAAAGATTAAACATGAAGGCATTAGCTAGTTAGGAGGACCCTACTGTATGTACTAATTAGTATGACACTTGGAAGAAAGAGTGTCCTACTGGGGATAGAAAGACCATATTTGCAAAATTCTTCTGGAAAGTAGCAGACAGTAGATTCCTTTAATGTGAGTAGGCCAGGTTGAGAAGAGTTTTCTCCTAGATTGGTCTACTGAGACTCTATGACTGAGACAAGGGCACCTATTTTTTTCCTGAAAGGATCACAACAAAATTTCTCTCCCTTTTTTAAACTAAGTGAGCTTGGCATATTCTCATTCTTCCCTTAAGTAAGATAGAACTACAGCCATGGATTTCAGCTGAAGTTAAATGCTAGAAAGAGAGGAAAATGTCACAGTCCCCATTCCCCTTCATACCATTCAGTGGAGGATCTATATTTAGTAAAGCAGCATTGAAATGAAGGTTATTTGATGGATACTAGTGGAAGGAGGCCTAATAAGAGCCAGATAAGTGGGAGCAGTAGGATAGCTATAGGATGACATCTCTAGAGCATGTCAGAAATTTTGTAGCCTGAGAATTATCTCTCTATGCTTTTGTTCATCCACATATATACCTTGGCTATATGTGATCTGTAAGAAATAAAATCAGGACTCTGGTCCTTATTTTTCATAAAGTTTATTAGTAACTTGGATAGAGATAGAGAGAAAAAGCCTATTCTAGCTAGCTGTGTGGGTGTTCTCAGCCTGGTCACCACAGCAGCACTCTGAGCTCCATCACCTGAGATAGCAAGAGAACACTTCCTGGATTTTTGCTTTTATTCCTTCTTTTACATCCAGATTAAGTTCAGAATCATATCTGGGATCAAGTGTGTAGGCCATAGTCCCATGACCCATACTCAGTGACATGACATAGCTCTAGGAGCACAGGGATGCTGGTAGGCCCCCATACATGATCTTGGGAGAGGGTTCCCTTCACATAATCCACCATTTGATTCTTTAGGAAGCCAGGATGTTAAATCTTCTCATTCGGGTTTTCTAGGAGATTAACATGTCAGGTCTCCCCAATGAATCATTCCACATATGTAGCTTATACCTCTAAAGATTCTCTTAGTAGAGGTGTATAAAATATTGCACTTTACAAAGAGGGAATTACAACAATTTGGGGATAAGAGGAAAAGAAAAGAAAAAGGAGAAATAAAACAAAAAAAATGATTGATAGACACATTGACAAAAAGTCATTTAGGGGGCATTCTCTTTTGGCATAAGATTTTACATTCAGAATAAATGATAGATTCAACCCCCCACCTTCAGTTCAGTTCATTATATCCCAAAGTTCACTCTGGATCTTTTGATGTAGTGTATAGTTTCTGTCGGCATCCTCATGGCATCTTCTCCAAAAAAGATCTACTTTCCTGATTTGGGGTGTTGGTGATTTTCTTTTCCTAAAATTGCTGTAAAAGATCTTAAACCTTGGATTTTAGAATATTATACTGATCTCTAGACATATACTCCTACATATGTGTGCCTGGTCCACTTGTTCCCTATATATGTGTTTGGTCCATGTGTTTTCCACATCTCTTCATACTGATGGTGTGTATATTTGTGTCCCAGATTTATGCAAAAAAAATCTTTTATTGATAGTTTTCATATTGTATCATTTCATTGTCTGCTTTGTACTAATTGTGCTCTAACAAAAGGTAAACAAAGAATCACAAGATTCTTTGAACTTTAAGTTTAGGATAGTCTTTTCGGTAGACCTTCACATGAGTAGAAAAGGTTTGATAGCATTTATTTTATTTTATTGTATGATCTGAAGAAATGTAAACAATAGTTCCTGCCCTGTGGAATTTATGACACTGAACTTGAACAAATCTCAAAAGCCCTGTACTTTCTGATTTAGTAACAAGTCTAAGCACAGGAGGGCAACGGCTAGGAAAACAGGGTTAAGTGCCTTGCCCTGGGTTACACAGATGGAAGTATTTGAGGCTAGATTTGAACCCAGAACCTTCCAATTCCAGGCTCAGTGCTCTATCCACTGTACTACCTAATGGTCCCACTAAATCATAGTAAAATTTAGCCTAAGCTTAGTACTAAACTTAGTCCTTAATCATAAACTTAGTAGCTGAGTGATAACAAAGAAGTCTTTTTTTTTTTTTTAATTCAAGGGAATTTTATTTTCCCAATCACACTTAGGAACAATTTTCAGTATACATTTTCCAAAATTGTAACATCCAAATTATCTCCCTCCGTCCTCCATCTTGGATATTGAATACAATTTGATCTGGGTTATACATCTGTTATCATTTAAAACATACTTTCAAATTAGTCATTGTTAGAGAATACTCATGTAAAACCAAAATCCGCAAATAAAACCATAAATAAACTAATGTGAAAAATCATCTGCTTTGATATGAATTCCAACTTCAACATGTAGGTGGATAGCTTTTGCTGTCATAAGTCCTTCAGAATTATCCTAGATCATTGTATTGCTGGGTGTAGCTCTTCCAATTGATCATTCTACAGTATTGGTGTTACTGTTTATAATGTTCTCCCAGTTCTGCCTATTTCACTCTGCATCAGTTCATGTGGATATTTCCAGTGTTTTCTGAAATCAAATGGCTCAGTGTTTCTTATAGCACAATAGTATTCCATCACCAACATGTACCATTATTTGTTCACCCATTCTCGAATTGATGGACATCCCTACAATTTCCAATTCTTCACCACTCCAAAAAGCTGCTATAAGTATTTTTGTAAAAGTTAATCCTTTCCCCTTTTTTATGTTCTCTTTAGTATACAGGCCCAGTAGTAGTATTATAGGATCAAAGGGTATGCACAGTTTATAGTCCTTTGGGCATAGTTCCAAACTACTGCCCTAATGAATGATTGGATCAGTTCACAACTCTACACTAGTGTCTCAATTTTGCTACATCCCTTTCAACATTTATCACTTTTTCTTGGTCATATTGGCCAATCTGATAGGTGTGAGGTGATACCTCAGAGTTGTTTTAATTTACATTTCTCTATCAGGAGGGTTTCAGAAAATTTTTCATATGTTTATGAATAGCTCAGATTCAAAGAAGTCTTTAAGCCTCATTTATCTTATACATAAAATGGGGATAAAAGAACCAATGGCACTTGTGGAGAACTGTACTCCTCCCTTAACAGAGCTTATTGCACTCAGGGAGCTTCACAAGCAGATTAGGCAGATCCACAGTACCTAAAACAACTATCGCATCATGGACAGGGATATTGTTAATCAGGAAAGGCAACAACCAGTAAATCACCGGACCTTAGTAATGGCAAGAGAAAGGTGGTCAACAATTTCCTCTGAAGAAGCTTATTTCAGACTTGGCATCCAGTACTTTGAGGGCTTTCATTAAATGGATCAATCAGCATACTTGTATTCAGGAGTCTGAATCCTATTACTAGCTTTGTAATGTTGGACAAATTGTATAACCATTCTCAGCCTGTTTCACCCTCTGTAAAATGGGGTAATAATCTACTTCACAAGGTTGTTGTGAACATCAAATGTGAAAAATATTAATTTTCAAATGTTTAAGTGCAAACACTAGCTATTATTAATCTACTTCATGTGGAATATTTGGCCTTCACTTTCCTTCAGACCATGGCAGCCTGCTTAAGCAATAGAAGGCAATGTGTTTTCCAGGGATGGGGCAGGTCTTCAATCAAGCACATTTTGTTAGTTTCTTATCTGTGCTGCCACAGGCTGATCATAGTACAGAGAGCATCCTAAAAAAGAAAGTACAAACATGAGCCATGAAGATTTCTGAGAAATGTCAGAGCAGAAGATCTAGGGAAGGAAAATGGGGTTTTCAGCATGTAGAGTCAAAGCAGTCTGCTTCAAGCAAACCTTATAGATATATATATCAAAGAGGCCCAGAGTCTCCAATTTTTTTGAACTATAACACAGACTTGTTATAAGGATCAAATGAAATAATTCATATAAAATACTTTATGAACTTTAACATACTTTATGAAAATTGGCTATACTTGAGAAAATAACATATTAAGTGCCTACTAAGTTCCAACCATTATGCTAAATGCTTATGATAAAAAGAAAGGTAGAAATGTTCCTAGCCCTTAAGGAGTCTATGTTCTAGAAGGGGTGACAATATGCAAATTTTGTACATTCGTGATATATACAGTATAAATATAAAATAATCATAAAAGGAAGGCAAACACCTGTAGAACACAGCACTTGAGTTTTGAAAGAAGCTAGGAATTAAAATATGTGAATAGGTGGATATACAGGGAGTAGAGTGTTCCAAGCATAGGTACAATTATTATAAAAGCATAGAGATAAGATTTGGAGTTTCTTGTGTGAAGAACAGCAAGTGATTGAATTTTAGAGGGTGATAAGGGAAGGAAAGTGATAGCATCCTAGAAAGGAAGAAAAGGACCATGTTGTGAAGAGCTTTTAATGTCAGTCAAAGGAATGCATATTGGATCATAGAGATAATAGGAAACCAGTGGAGTTTCTTAAGTATAAAGGTGACTTGGTTATCCCTATACTTTAGGGAAATAATTTTGGTACCAGGATAGAATATAGACCGGAATGGGGAAAGATGAGTCAGGGAGCCTGAATAGAATGCTACTGTAATAGTCTGGGTAGAAGGGAATTTGAACCTGAACCAGGGTGGTGGTTATGTGAGTAGAGAGGAGAAGATCTATACAAGAGGCATTATGGAGGTAAGAATTATAAGATTTAGTCTTTAATTTAATATATGAGGTAAGAGAAGTCAAGGATGGTTCCAAGGTTAAGGATACTAGTAACAATGTGCATAGACAAAGATATCTACACAAACACTAATTGAATATTTGAGTGATTAGAAAGGTCAGACTCAAGGTAGCAAAGCTTTCTTAAACATGACCCTTCTTTTACATTTGTGTCATTCTGATAGAGATGAATTCTTTATTTCATATTAGTATTTCCTTAATATGAACTTTGGGGAACTGATCATGACTTAAAAAAAAAAGTCTTTACCTTCTATCTTAGAATCAACTTCGTATTGATTCCAAGGCAAGCTCAAGAAAAATAATTATGTTTTTTTCAAAATTTCATCTGTCCTTCCATTGCTCAAGAGTTCTGTACCAATACCTAACTCTTCCTTAATTGTTTATTAACTTTCCAGGTTTGATTTATTATAGTGTTCCTTATATAAGTTGCATTCACCTTGCATAATATTGCTTATGTAGACCTTTATCATGCATGGTGGAGTCCAATTTTGAAAATGTGATAAATAAATGTACTGTAGGCATCTCTGTAGTTAATATATTCTCTCTGGAACAGCGGTTAGTATATCACGGGCCACTAAATGTTGATTGATGAGTAAGAAGATAAAGGTGAGCATAATCTAATGTTCAGCATATTGTAAGATAGTATATGGGTTTCTTGTTGTTCCAAAGAAGTAGATATCTTAAAGTAAAATTTTGTTTATAAAACTAAATATTTTACTTTAAGATATCCATTTCTATATTATTGTTGAGGATTGTAAATAGGAAGTTACTTTTTTCAATGGTTTACACATTGGCAGATGAGTAATATCAAAATCCTTTAGCAATATAGATCATAACCCATAAAGGCTTTTTTATTCTGTATTTTTTTCATCCACATCTTTGTATAAATCTTCCAGATTATGGGCTTAATGCTTGACTAGCATTTCTTTACATCCTTTAATACTAGAATACTCTGCATTTTATGTAACATTCATTATCTTTTGCTTTTGCTATGTAACTAGCCCACCTCTTTTACTGACAACTTATGTCCTTATTGATACCTCTACTCTGCTTCTCACAGGAAATCCACTAGTTGTAATGATCTATAGCCTACTTACCCTACCATGTGTTTCTGTCTTGTCCATTGGATCAGATGCAATTTGATTTCCTCAGTGACTGAAATATTTTCATGATTTAGATCCACATGTTCATCTACATAGCTGTAGAACATTGAGAATTATGATTACTGAAGAATCAAAATTGATTTTGTTTTTGAGAAGATGGGCTTTTGTGTAACCAAATAGCTTATCATCAGTGAAAATGCTGCACAGTCTCCCAAATTCAGCAAACTTCCTCTCTCCTCATTCAACTCTGAGCCCAGTTCATTGTTCAAAATATATGTACTGAGGTACTCAAAAGGTTGTCCATCAAAACGTCAGTGTTGGTAATATGCATTTTCATTCATTTGTTTTTTTCCCCCCAGCATAGATTTTTAATGTGATCTCCTTTGAATGGTCAGGGTTTCATTGGGGGAGACTCTTTAATGTTGCTGATTTCAACGTGATCATCACAGCGTCCTCTATAAGTAGGAGCATCTGGAGGAACTCACCATCTGTGCAGAATTTTCTTTCATTTGGATTCTGTTTAGAATTTGGATTCTGTCCAGAATTTACCAGGAAAGTGGTAAATATCTTTGTTTGGCATATGTTTTTATATGTCCCATGATCAAAGAATCATGAAAAACAAGTATTTCCTATTGTTGAAACTCTGAAGGAATAATACAATAGCCGAAGAGGGCAATGATTCACACACTTCTGGAACACTTTAAGTTTTACCAAGTTCTTTCTTCAACCTAATTCTATCAAACAGATACTGCAAGGATTATATCCATTTTATAGATGAGGAAAACAAGCTTATACTCTGTACCTGACACCATTTTTGAAAGAAATCCAATAGAGTTCAACTCTACTGAGTAAATTTGTTTTTATTCAGCAAACACCAAGTATATTAGAATCATATTTTCTTAATCCTGTCCATGTAGTTGTGTGGCTGTGAATGTGATTAGCTGTGAAAAATCTATTGGCAATGGGCTTGTTTTGTTGATCTAGATATTCATAGGTATATTTTCCTATTCAATATCTTTTATAGTTTTATAAAATTATATTCTTAAAAAAAAAAAAAAGCCCTTACCTTCTGTTTTAGAATAGCTAAGTATCAGTTCCAAGACAGACTGACAGTAAGGGGTAGGCAATTAGGGTTAACTGAATTGGTCAGGGCCACACAGCTAGGAACTATCTATGGTCAAACTTGAACCCAGGTCTGCCTGATTTGAGTCTGATATTCTACCCATTGAGCCACATAGCTGCTCCTTAAAATTATATTTTTAGTAATACAATTATAATAGTTACCACTTATAAAGCAATTTAAAACTTGCAAAACACTATGAAAATATTGCCTTTATAGCAACCTTGGGAGGTAGGTAATATTATCTACATTTTTTATGTTGTCTGTATATTCTTCATAATCTTTTGTAGTCTTCCTATATAACATTTTGCATATGAACTACTTTAAATTGGTATGATTCTTTAATTCGTTCTAATTCTTGGCAACAAGATCAAGTATTTGCTTGCTAATATGTTTGTATGTTTGTTTTTGTGTTGAGAGTCTCTTCATTGTGGCCATTATTTCACATTTGCTAAAATTTGCCAAGAAACCTCAGCACTAATTCAGTGTTTTGGCTTTTATTTTCCATTTGGCAGAATTAACAATTTATTTATATATATTGAGTTGTTATAAGTACACCCAATACTTTCTTCTCATCTTCATCATTTTTTCTGTTTTATCATAAATTTTGCCTTTTGAGCTAACAAATCAATAATCTGATTTATATATAGACAGACAGCTGATTCTACAACTAGTCCCTTCCAGGGTTTTGAGATTGGTAAATTAATTTTTTTCCTCAATCATTAGTGTTTCTCATGTTCAGAGTCTTTCGAGTTTTTTTCTTGAATAAAATACTCACAATATTGTACATAAGATTTCCGAGTAACCCACATGCTTTTTGCTGCTCTCATTTCTTCATCCTGAACCATTTTCCAGCATATTTTCCATTGTCTGCCAATCTTTGCATTAAAGTCTTTCAATATCAAAGTATATATTGCTTTATTTCAGAGGATCTTTTCCCGCAATATTTTTGAGCTTTAGTAGGAATTATGTTCATGCAGGCTTTTTATTGTTTACTTTTAATATGACCCTGATGACTACTAAAGGATAAGATGAATGAAATAGTTATCAAAATGCTGTTAAAAAATTCACAGACCCTAGAACTTTTAGCCTAGAACAGTAGAGGAGAAAGTATTGTATAGGAAAGGACACTGGAACAGAGGTCAGAGGGCCTTTGTTTGACTGGTTCTTACTAGTGGGGTGATCTTGGGCAAGTCACTTTATAGTACTGTGCCTCAGTTTCATTATCTGCAAATTTAGGATCTTGGAATAGACAGTCAGTTTTAGCTATTATGTTCTTTGAGAAAGATCCAGTTGTGAGATTGGGATGGATTTGGTGCCAAGTGTTATCTATTAAGGCTAAATAAATTGGCCTCCTATGCAGTGAGCTGTTTCTCATTTCTCCTTCATCCTTTTGTTATGTTTCCAGGAAAGAGGTCTATTGTATTTTTAAATTGTTTATATCAAAACATAATACTTCTTTTGAAACACTATTTGCCTGAGGAATCAAGAATTTCCTTTTATTGTAGAGATAAGAATCCAGACCTTTTTGCTTATTGAGTAATAATAAAAACATTCCATGGTGGTTTTAAGTATGCACCATATTTGAAAGTGCTGTGATTCAGCAATAGTAGTGTAACTGGGAGTATAGTAGTCTGTAGGTCTCATGGATTTTCTATGCCTTCTATCTTTGTTAAACATGTCAGGACTTTAGACTTATACTCAGCAGACTTACACTCAGTTGGGGCAATTATATACTCCACATCCCCTCATTCTGGACTCTATGCTTCTCTTAATTAAGTCTAAGATCACAATGACTTTGGCTGACATGTTATATTTTTAGCCCAAAATTAAAATATTACTTCCTAGAAGAACAGGGGGTTTGGAGTTAGTTTTGACTTCTGCTAATTAGCCAAATAAACTTGGCCAAATCACTTTCTACTTTTTGGGTCCTAATTTTCTCATTTTTAAAATAATAGTATTGTACTAGAATATTTTGATAACAATATTTCCATGTAATTGGTTTTCTCGGTAATCTTATATATTTTATGCATTTAAAACATTCTTATTAATAGGAAGAATGGAAATCTGAGTAACAGTCTGGAGTTATGCTCATGATCAAGTGTCATGAAGGATCATAGATGAAGCAGAAATTGGGGAAACAAATGGGGCCTGGGACCAGGTGATATAGGACCTTAAATATTAAGCTAATTAATTTGTATTTACTTCTCTAAGACTGTCAAGTTTAAGAAAGCATTAAAGATTTTTGATGAGACCACAGGATCATAGAGGTAGACCCCTGGAAGGAATTTCAGAGGTCATCTAGTCTTCTCCCTTCATTTTGCAGATGAAAATGAGGCCCAGAGAGGTTGAGTAACTTACCTAAATTTATATAGGTATTAGCATCAGAATCTGGATTTGAACCTAGAATAATGAGATGAAAAATCCAGGTTAATGATTTCTTTCTAATTAGTTTGCATATGGCTAGGTATTGATTCTTGGGCTGATATTTTTAGGCTTTTTGCCTTCCACCCTTTGATTTACTTAGATGGACTTTTCAAGGTAAGAACCAAGTAGAAGTAACCCTTAAAGTTATTTATTTATCTATCTACTTGCCTACCTATTTCTCATTCATTCATTCATTTTTTTATCTTCTTTCTTTGAAGACTTGGTCTCCTTATCTCACCTAGGCTGGAAGTGCAAGGGCTATTCATTGGCCCAATCCTATTATTTACCTATTCTATTTCTTATCTGTGTTGCTTTGCCCTTCCATAAACAAGCTAATCACTCCCTGTTCCTAAGGGGAGGACCACATTATTGCGGAACTTAAGACAGATACTTTCATTGGCCCCACTGCAGCTCAGAGCACAAGAGATCCCACTAGCCTCTGCCTCAATAACAGAAATTACTATTTTAAAAATATAGTATATATATTTTTTTTCTTGGTCCTACACAGCTTGACCATGACTTCATTTGTAGCCATGATTACTTCAGTTGTGTCTGTCATGAAAAGTTTAAGGAATGAAAGAATGTAAGTTTAAACCTTGGAAATTTATAGATCCTTGAAAATGGAAGAAATAAGCCTTATAATTTTATAAATAAGAGCCAGATAATGAAATTAGTTTGCCCAAGAGCACACAGATAGTTAATGGTAAATCCAGAATAAAGTCATGGCATACCTGACTCCTAGTCGTGTGTGTGTGTGTGTGTGTGTGTGTGTGTGTGTGTGTGTGTGTGTGTTCACATTATACCATAGCTTTGGCAAGTAGTATGGTTTCAATGAGTAAATATGATATAGTAATACACACATATTAAGCATTTAATACATATTTCATAGGATGAACAAAGCAATAAGTGACTTTCTAAGATCCACTGAGTGGCTAGGATCATTCTGGGTGAATGTTTTTTGAAACCACATTCAGAAGAAGAAGCGCTATGGAGAATTGGCATCTTGGGAATTATTAAAATCCATGTTCAGGCCTCTTCAGTCAAGTTTTAGCCATGAAATGTCCCATAGTAGGAATCCTGTGGAAAGAAGAATTAGTTGGTAACAACCAGAAGGCAAAGGAAATGTCCTATGGGTGATCACTATAATATTCAAAGCATTAACATGTGTCCTGAATAAACAGAGAGGCAAATGTCAAAGTAATTGTATTTTTTTGCTTTAATTTCTCTTAATCTAAAATTTGAAAATAATAACAAAGTCCTTGCTGGGCTTCCTACCACCCATTTCCTAGATACCAAGATTAGATTTGTGATCTCATCAATGTGGCTATATTTTCAATGACACAGATTGTAATTCATCTATGCCTGCTCATCCTGTGACCCTTACTTATATTTTTCCTGTGTTTGTCAACAGGGGATTTTTCCTAAAGAATTGTGGACAATAGGACTTTTAAAAAGTTACCATTTGTTTTTGACAATTGCTTTCAGAACTGGCATCTCAAAATCAGTTCATACAGAGAGTGAAAGGGATAAGAGATCAACATTTATGGTATCTTGCATTGAGTTGACATTTGAATGTTTGTTAGATTCCTTGATGGATAAGATGACATTACAAGGAAAGAGCTGAACTTTGTGGTTCAATGGGCTTGATAATTACACATGTTGTATAACAGAAGCACCTTTACACCGGTCTACTTTTTTGTACATGAGAAGAAGAAAAAGAAATTAGCTGACATCCCCAAGGAAATCAGTTAGAAACTCTTGCCAAGCTTAAAGAATAACCATAATGGGTTAATATTCCTTAATGAAAAGGAAGTTCAAGTGAGTGACTGAATCTGTGGACCTTGCCACTTACTGAATGAGTCACAATCAGCCCTAGATTATTGTTCTTGGGAATTATCTGTTGCCTCTATAGCATTTTAGACCCAAGCTTGACTTTTTTTCTGCATCCTACCTGGCTCCGGCAAGCACTACTATAGAATATAAGCGTTTAAAAAATTTCCACATACTCTTATATTCAAGATCTGAGACTTTTATATGATCTGAGACTTTTATAAAAGAAGTGTGAAATCTGCAAAAGCTTAAGCCAAAGGAAGGTGCTCAAGCTGTACATGGATGATTAATGGTAAGCAGCTAGGTGTCACAGTGGATATAGTGATGGGCCTGGAATCAAAAAGACTTGAATCCAAATCTGGCCTCAGACACTTAATAGATATGTGACCCTGGGCTTGTTACTTAACTTTTGTCAGCCCCTGTTTCTTCAACTGTAAAATCGAGACAAAAATTTCTGTCTGTCTCTGTTTTCTCAACTATAAAATGGAGATAATATCAAATAGCACCTACCTCCCAGGGTGTTTGTGAGGAACAGATGAGATATATACAAAGCACTTTGAACAATGCCTGGCATATTTTATGTACTTAGTGAATGTGTATTAAAATAAAATTTATGTAAACTGAGGTTTGAAACTGATGCTTGACTGGATTTGCAAAGATGGTAATCATTTTTGGGAGCATCTCACAGCATTTCACAAATTCTCTCTTTGGTGCTGACTACATCCTGGCAACATTAAATATTAAATTTTGATTTGCTACCTAGGTTCTCCCTGTCCTCCCACTCCTTCTGCAAGAAAAATAGAGTCCTTAGCTCCCATTCAGGCTAATAATACATTGAGTAGGATAAAAAAGATCACAGGTTTAGAATTGAAACGGACTCCTGAGGCTATTTAATGAAATTATTTCATTTTACAGACAAGAAAATTGAAGCCAAAGAGATGAAGTGAAGCCTCAGGCCACAAAGGAAGTATATGACAGAACAGATATTTGAATCTGGGTCCTCTGATTTCGAATAATGGCTCAATTTGATATATTACAAAGGAATAGTAGAGGGCAGTCACCGGCTCTCATTTCTAGGAATCCACGGCAGATACTTCTAATATTTTGATGGAGCTAAAATGTCATCAGTTTGGGTACTCTTTTCTTGGAAATCAGGATAAAGACTAGGGAAACTAACACAGCTGAATCTATCAGTAGGGCCATAGCAATTTGATAAGTAGATAAATTACGTATCTAACAACCAGGAAAATCTTGGCTCAAGCACCACCTCTGACACATACTAGCTATGTGACCTTGGGAAAGTAACAATCTCTGTGCCATGAGCAGTGATCTGAGACTAAGTTACAGAGCATGTCTGCTTGTGTTAGGAGTTTTCTCAAGGGCAAGAAATTGTATCAATGGAAAACTATATCTGATGTAAAAGAGAAGTAAAGCAGGAGGACAAGCATTTATTAGGCACCTATTATTTGCTAGGTACTTTGCAAATATTACTTTATTTGATCCTGACAGTGTCCATGGGAGATTAAGTATTACTATTATTATTCTTCCCATTTTATATTTGAGGAAACTGAAGTAGACAGGGATTAAGTGATTTACCCAGGGTCACAAAACTAGTATTTGAAGCTAGATTTGAACTCAGGGCTTCCTGAATTAAGGCCCAAGTCTCTATCTACTGAGCTACCTAGTTACCATGTCTTTAATTTAACAGCAGGATTAATTCACTCTCTAGAGAAATAATAGGGGTTCTTAAATAATTTACTGAACTTTGCATAACTGAAAAAAAAATTGAAGTCAGACCTGAACATATTATTAAGACCTTCCATTTTTAGGTAAAGCCATGATTTTCAAACCAGATTGCTGGTACCAGGTAATCAAAATTACCTGTCCTTTACTGTTCTGATTTCAAACACAGAAGTGACAAGTTTCATGAAACTTTGGCTGTAATATCTCCTTCCTGATATATTTGTAACTTTTTCTTTTTAATTGTGATTCAAATAAACATTAACCAATATAAACATTTCAACATACAAAACAAGGAAAATTGTAAAAGAACAACGTACTTCTGTTACACACAGTTTTTAAGATATATGTACATATAATACAAATATAATTTAATAAAATAACAACAAATTGCGGCTTGAGTTCATCTTTTTCAGAACTGAGTTTTTGAGTTAATTGATCACCTACTATATTGTTTAAACCAGGGGTCGGCAACCTTTTTCCCGTGAGAGCCATAAACACCACATTTTTTTAAAATGTAATTTCGTGAGAACCGTACGGTGCTCACAATGCCGCTCCTGTAACAGCGCCTGAAAAAAAAATTGACTTTATGGCTCCTGCAGAAAGAGCCAAATCTAGCCCTCAAAAGAGCCAGATATGGCTTGAGAGCCATACGTTGCCGACCTCTGGTTTAAACTAATATCTATTTATAGTATTTTTCAAAATTGATGCTCTTGGGGGCAGCTGAGTGGTTCTGTGGATTGAGAGCCAGGCCTAAAGATGGGAGATCCTAGGTTCAAATCTGGCCTCAGACACTTTCTGGCTGTGTGACCCTGGGCAAGTCACTTAACCCCCATTCCCTAGCCCTTACTGCTCTTCTATCTTGGAATCAGTATACCTTATTGATTCCAAGATGGAAGGTAAGGGTTTAAAAAAATGATGCTCTTACTATGAAAGCAAACACTGTAAGAAGTAGAAAAATTTTAATTAAAGTAGACTAAGATATTTTAAATTTGATTTAATAAATATTTACTATCTATTATATAAGTTAAAATTTATATTCTGAAATTCTTAATTCATACTCCTATACCAATAATATAAAAATGAGAAACACAGAGATATACTTGGAGAAAAATAGATATACAACTATCCATTTTCCCCCCGCCCTGTATTTTTTAAGTCTCTGTGTTGTTGATACTGTTTTTAAAGTTATTTCCATTGTGATAGCCTTCACTTTCCTGTATGATTTATAAGTGATTATTTCATGGGAAAACTCAGAGAACAGGTGTTTCCCTTAGGTCAAGGGAAGTGCATGGTATCCTCAAGGGTTAGTCCCAAGATGGAATTCTATAGATGAAAAAGAACTCTTTCTATCACTAGACAAATAGCAATATAGGTTCCTAGCACCTGTTGGCTTTTTGATCTGTGAATTTATATAAAGATATATAGATATAGATATAGATATAGACATAGATATAGATATATAGATATTTATAGATTAGGGATGAAGAGTTGCACAAAGAACTTGTATATGATTATAAAATCATGGAGATGACATGAAATAGAAAAATTAAAGGAACTGAACTGTTTTTGCATGGACTCACATAAGACATCATGAAAAAGGAGACATGATACAATACTGAGACATGAAAGTTAGCAGTACAAAAAAAATACATTTTTCTTACAGTTATCCTACCTAGTTTCTAAATCATAGAATCATCGAATTAGAGGGCACTTTATAGATCACTCAGACTCATCCTCTCACTTTAAAGATGGGAAAACTGGCTCAGAGTAATAAGGCAACTTACCAAAGCTACCACTGTATTTCTCTTGTGGTGGATTATGTCTAAACAGGGTCCCACAATATTGTTATTGCCTTTATGCTGAAGAATGTTTTTCAAATATCATGGGAAAAGATTAACACTTAGAGGAATATTGTGGAGTATTTCCTGTTTTCAGGAATCATTTAATTTAGCTACGTGTGTCTACAAATCAATGTTACAAAACAAAACCTGGATTTTTACATAAAATGAAAAGATTTAAGTATTTTGTTTCAGTGACATTATGTATAATGTAGGAGGATTTAAACACATTTTTTTCAAAGACATTTTAACTGTAGCTCTTAATCATATATAAGAGACTCTCACATTCTTTCATTGCCTAGATTTATCTTTGATTTCAAGGGCTTTTTGGGGGAGAGGGGATCATTTGAAGATGAGCATCTCCATCTAGAATGAACATCTAGAATGGAGACAAAAACAAGGTAAAGAAGTAAAAGAAATCTTGGTAGGAAGCCTAGGTGACTAGCTGTGTAGAAAACAGGAGGATGAATTAATCAATGATAGTTTTAGTGATAGTTAAAATGTCTCTTTCTTTCTTTCTCTTCTGTTGTGAAAATATTTTAATAACTACATTTCTTTTTTTTATTATTTAAATCCTTACCTTCCATCTTAGAATCAATACTGTGTATTGGTTCCAAGGCAGAATAATGGTAAGGTCCAGGTAAAGGGGATTAAGTGACTTGCAGGGTCACACAACTAGAAAATGAGAGAACAAATTTGAACCCAGAGCCTCCCCTCTCTAGGCCTAGCTCTCAATCCACTGAGCTGCCTTGCTGTCCCCAATAATTGTTTTTTCAGAATAATTGATTTTCTTTGTAATTCTATGTATTTTATTTTATTTTCTTAAATTTATTCATTTACATTCATTTACATTTATTCATTAATTCTGAGAAGAGACTACTAGACTATCAAAGAGGTCCATAACCTAAAAAAGGTCAGGAACCCCTCCTTTAAGGATCTCTTGTCCATAGTAATCTCCTCTTTGTGCAACTTGGTTTTGGGGGGGGGTTTCCTCCTCTCACTCGTTCTCTGGGATACTTTGAACATACTGGAAGTCATTTTTTTCTCCTTCCTCTGACTTTCTTTTTTCTATAAACGTTATCTTTTTTATTGCAATTATATGCTATCCTCAATACTATATAGTACTGTGGGCAAGGTCCTTGTCACATTCATATTTATATTCATATCCCTGCCAATCTCCAACTGGCACAGTAATAAGTGCTCAATAACTATTAAATACTGAATGAGTAAGCAAATGCTTGAGGAATATATTCTGACTCACAATGTTTTTGACTCTCATTTCCAGCTCTAATGATCACATCATGTTCTCTAAAGCAGTGTTTAACATCTGATGTAGAGATCATGGAGAGAGAGGCTAATCCATCTGGAAAATCAATCGAGCATAAAGTCAGAGGTTTTTGAGTTTGACCTCAATTAAGAAGCGTTTCTATGAATGACAAAGTGATGAATCTAAAAGAAAGCCTCCAAATCACACTATTGTCTACATGTCACATTAAAAGAAAATATCAAAAACAAAAACAGTTATTGTGTTTTAATTCTTCAAGCATAGTCCTTATACACACACTAGTTTATGTGAGTACACCCATATAACTATATTTAATGTCTCCCTTCCTCTCTCCCTCCCTTCTTCTTTCCCTATCTCTCTGTTCCTTCCTTCCTTCCTTCCTTCCTTTCTTTCCTTCTTCCTTCCTTCCTTTCTTTCCTCCTTCCTTCCTTCCTTCCTTCCTTTCTTTCCTCCTTCCTTCCTTCCTTCCTTCCTTCCTTCCTTCCTTCCTTCCTTCCTTCCTTCCTTCCTTCCTTCCTTAGAATAGCAAGGAAGCCAATATGACTGGATCAGAGAATACATGGGGTGAGTAAAGTGTAAGATGACTGGAAAGAAACAAAATGTGAGATTATGAAAGACTTTGTAAGCCAAACTGAAGATTTTATATTTGATCCTGGATGTTAGGGAGTTCCTAGAATTTATTGTTTAGAGGGTTGATAGTGTGAGATCTGCATTTTTAGAAGATAAATTTGACAACTATGTGGAAGATGGATGGGAGAAGGAAAAGATTTGTGGCAGGGATATAGGTAGATATAGATATACACACATCTGGGCTATGCAGGTATAATCATGTATATATACATATGTATACATGTACACACGTAAACATATTTACATGGCTGTGCAATATTCTTGGGTAGTTCTGTCTAAATAAGTTCTCTATCACTAACAATGGGCATTTCTAAAGGCTTCATTAGCTGAAAAGACATTTTAAAGCAATTGTAAAAAAGTGTATATTTAAATAATGGTTAAACCAACTAAATTCCTATGATGTTAAATGATTTTTTAAAAATATTACTTCCCAGCATGGCATGCTCAGTCACTAGTGACTGTAAGGAGCCAGAAATGGTTCACAAGAGGCCTCTAAATACTAGGCTGCCTTGGGTTCTTGGCACTGAATTGAGACGACTTTGAAAAGCAGTTCAGATCTTCTGTTTTTTTTTTTTTTTCTTACTTTTTATTTCTTTCCGTAAGAAAGCAGAGTCTGACCTATTTTTAGGTATTGGCCTGTGGAGTTGAACTTGGTGGTTTTAGGTTCCCCGTTGTTGTTTTTCCTCCCTTAAGTTTAAAGAAAAAAAAAAAAGGACACAGGAGTTCTGGCTGTCATGATCAGAGAGGCATGAAGACTTTCTTCCTTTTAATTACATACTCAAAGGTATTCTAGGGCGGAAAAGTTCTTTATATTTCCTGTAAAAAAGAGGGTCCTTGATGCCTTTAAATCCTTATAACCTTTTCCTGTAAATAACTCACCGATTTCAAATGGCCCTTAAAAGTCTGAAGGCATCAGCAAAACACCTTAAAGTTAATCTACCTTAACATTGACATTAATTTTATTTGAAGGAGTACCTTCTCCAAGGTACCTTCTCTATTTTTCCTGCTTTTATTCCCTATTCCATTCCATTTGCCATGTTTTGTCATTTTTGCTAACTTTTTGCTAACTAAAGAGAGCTGATCCCTGATGACCAGTTGGTCAGCCAGTCCACTAGCATTTATCAAGTACCCAGTATATGCCAGGCATTGTTCTAAGTGTTGGAAATACAAAGAATAGAAAACAAAACAGAATCCCTGTTCTTCAGGAACTCAGAATCTAATGGGGGGGGGGACAACATGCAAAAAACTATGTACAAACAGGCTATGTACAGAATACAAGAGGTAATTTCAGTGGGAAGGTGCTAAGATTAAGGAGAATCAAGAAAGGCTTCCAGTAGAAGGTGGAATTTTAGCTAAGACTTAAAGGAAGCTGATAAAGTTAGGAGATGAAGACAACTGATAAAAGCATTCTAGATTGGGAAGGCAATAGGTAAAACTCTCTGAGTTCAGAAGATAGAGTATCTTGTTCAAAGAACAGCAAGAACACCAATGTCACTAGGTCAGATTACATGGAGTGAGTGAGGTGTAAGAAGCCTAGAAAGGAAAGAAAGGATAAATTTATGAAATATTTTGAAAGCCAAACTGAAGCTTTTGTATTTGATCCAAGATGTGACTGAAGGTCCCTAAAGTTTATTAATAGAGGGATGATGTGGTCAGATTTGCCTTTTGGAAGGTCAATTTGACAGCTGAGTGGAGGGTGAACTGAAGTAGGATGACATTTGTGGCAAGGAGACCAAACCATCAGATTATTGTAATAATACAGACATGAGATGGCAAGGACCTATAACATGGTGGTGGTAGTATTGGGAGAGAAAGGGGCATGTACAAAAGATGTTATGAAAAAATTGACAGGATTAGACTTGTTTGGAGGTGATGGTAAGGAGCTGAGTAGTTATAACTAAATTGCAAGACTGTGAATAGGAGGATATTTCAGTGGTAATAAGAAAGTTAGGAAGAGGAAAGGATTTTAGAGGAAAATGAGTTTTAACATTTATTTCATTTAATATAATTTAAACATGTTGATCTTAAGATATCTATGAAATACTTAGTCTAAAGTCCAATAGGCAGCCAGAGATGAAATATTGAAGGCTACAAGAGATATTATTATTGGACAAATAAAGCTGAGAATCATCTTTATCAAAATGAGAGTTTAATCTAAAGGAGTTGATGGAGACACCAGCGAACATAGTATAGATGATGAAGAGAGCCCTGGCCAGAGTCTTTGGGGAAAAGCATATTAGTAATGTCCTGGATGAAGATCCATCAAAGACAATTGAGAAAGCTTTCAGACAAGAAGGAGAACAAAGAGAGAAGAGCATCATAAAAAACCTAGAAAGAAGGGCAGCTGAGTAGCTCAGTGGAGTGAGAGTCAGGCCTAGAGACAGGAGGTCCTGGGTTCAAACCCAGCCTCAGCCACTTCCCAGCTGTGTGACCCTGGGCAAGTCACTTGACCCCCATTGCCCACCCTTACCAATCTTCCACCTATGAGACAATACACCAAAGTACAAGGGTTTAAAAAAAAAAACAACAAAAACCTAGAAAGAAGAGAGTATCATAGGCTAGAGGGAGATGCTAATATATTTTATCTATCAGAATTTAGCCATGTAATCTTTTTTTCTTTCTTTCCAGGAGCTGATTCTCTTTACAGTTAAATCATGTTTTATTCTTATCTATCTATCTATCTATCTATCTATCTATCTATCTATCTATCGTATTCTTATTATCATGATGATCATGTGAGGTTGCCATAATTAATCTGGAAGTGTGTTGGCCAAGGTCTCAAAGCTAATGAATGAATGAAGCAAGACTGGACCTTAAGTTTTCCAAATTTAAATCTAGGTCATTGGCATATGATTACAGGTCTTCTGATTCCAATTCTAGGGATGTTCCCATTTCACCACACCATCTTTCCTCTGTCTGATTTGAGTTCTTATTAGAATATATATGCTTAGTAGATTTGCTGTTGAAACTTTTTATCAGATATGTCCTGGACCTGTGATTTCATTGGCATGGTGAGAAATGTTCAGGTGAAGAAACCTTTTCTACTATGCAGGTTGACACCCTTTCTGCAATTCAAATCCTTCAAGAATTGTCTAGAGCACTGATAAGTTAAGTGACTTGCCCTGGGTAAAATGTAATGAGAGATATTATTCAAATCCAAACCTTCCTGGCTTATGATTCCTGTTATCTATTTATTATACTGAATTGCTCCTTTTCATTAATAGCCTAGTATTTATAAAGTAATTAACAATCAGATAATTTGACCCTTTGGCATACAAGCCTTGTTTGGTTTGTCTGGTGAGATTAAACTGTATCTCTCTGTTTTCACATTAAATTTTCTTCCCTTCTGACAGTCGTAGAATATTCATTGCAAGCCATAGGAATCAGGATTACAGATATGAATGAAGCCCAGATTTATTGCAAATAATGGTTGTAACAGTTATTGGGAGTAATTGATTCAGTTCAGATTGACTTGGAAGAGACGCTGTCTGATTTACCTTAGCTCTGCAAGGAGTATACATCAGCTCACTGCCAAGAAATCACCACCATGTGACTCCCAATCCATTTTTTTTATTCCAAAACTCAAACTTCAGTAGCATCTAATGAACATTTCCCCTGACTATCTTAACACACCTCTCTGACTTTGCAGAGTCTGGCCAAGATTGGAAGCAGAGGTGTGAAAGTATTATGAGAGTGGCTGTTTTTTTTTTTTTTTTGCAGTATTTTTGGCCACAATGGAAATAATCAGGAAATATAAGGCCATGAAAAAAAAAGAGCTTTTCTTCAAAAGAATTCTTGCTTGATTTTCCAGACTAAGATTCAGACACTTGGAATAATACTCATAAAATCACTGGAAATTGTTAAGAAAAATAAAAATACTGTACTTTTGTATAATTATTATTTTTCAATGTACTCTCATATGAAAGGCCACTTGTTATAGCGGATAGAGGACTAATCTTGGAACCACGAAGATCTGTGTTCAAGACTCAGCTCAGATACATTCTTGCTATGAAACTGGGTATGTCACTTTATGTCTTGGTGTACATGAAAACTACTTACAAAAACAGTACTAACATATATTGGTAATCAAATTTCCAACCTGGGATCTCCCCAAATTAATGAAATTACAGGTTAATACCAAATTATGACTTTCACATATTATAATATCTGATCTCTTCTGCTGTTATGCCACATAGTTAAAGGATGTGTTTTTAATTCCCATTTTGCAGATGAAGAAGTTGAGTTGTAAGGTTACAAAGCAGTTCAATGTAAAGAGTCAGTATCTGAACCTAATATTCCAAAGCTCATTCTCATCTTGGATCAAAATTGTACTAGAATTCAGAAATACTGATCTCTATTTCAGTTATAATGTCAACTTCCTTTTTTGGGGAATGTTCTGAGTCTCCATACAAATATTGGGAATGGCAGTTAGGTGGTCAGACAGCTGGGGTGCCCAGTGGATAGAGCACCAGGCCCAGAGTAAGGAAGACCTAAGTTCAAATTTGGCCTCAGATACTTACTAACACTATTAGCCTCAGCTTCCTCATCTGTAAAATGAACTAGAGAAGGAAATGGTAAAGTGCTCTGGTATTTTCGCTAAAAAAAACCCCAAATGGGGCCATGAAGAGTTGGACATGATTGAAATGACTGAACAACAAAAACAAAAATTGAGTGATACAATGGTTGGAGCACTTACCTGCAATCAGGAATATATAGGTTCAAATCTTGCCCGGGGTACCTACTAGTTGTTTACTTTTAGACAAATCTTTTAACTCTTCAGACTCAGTTTCCTCATCTGTAGAATGGTGATAATAAGATCAGCACAGTTATCACAGAATTGTGTGATTACCAAATGGTATAGTGTGTGCAGGGAGTATCCTCTGACCTGGCTTTCTAAGATCTCCAAAGGGGGAAGTTGAATTAGCAAATCAAGCTGAGAGGAGTTTGTTTATACATCCAACCCCAGTTGTATATGGAAAGTGCTTTGGAAACCTTAAAGCACTGATTAAGTGGGGTGTGGCAGCACAAGTTTATTTATCTCTGAAAATGGAAAGACTAAACCTAGTGGAGGGCTTGAGGTCAGTAGAAGAGCTGTAATCCAGTGAAAGCTGGTGGAGCATCAATAATATTGGACAACAATATGGTAAACCAGGCTGATTACAGAATGGGAAACTGGCCAAGCTCAGAAACCGAGCAGTGGGGTCAGGTCATGAATGATCCCTACACCTGTAACTTCAAATTTATATGTAGAGGCAAAAAAAAAGCCCCTTGAAAATAAGAATAAAAAGAAACCCCACTATATAAATGCTATCTATCTATCTATCTATCTATCTATCTATCTATCTATCTATCTATCTATCTATCATATCCACCTATCTTTATTATTTCTAGATTTACACAGGTTCATTATTACCAAATTAATAATTGTTATTAATATTTATTGATACTAACTTAAGCCTTTTATGGTACTTTCCCCCAAAATCCCTATGAGAAAGGCAGCATAAGTATCATTCCCATTTTACAGATAAGTAAAGTGAGGCAGAGGTAGATAATCCCATTACTTGAGATAATATAGCTAATCATTTGAGCTCAAGCCCCTTGACTCCAACGCCAATGTTCATTCTGCACTATGGCACACTGCCCCCCATTAAATGCCTAATGTTGCATGATATTATGTTAAGCATTGTATAACCTCACCAAACCACATCTTCAGGGTGTTCAAAAGGACGGAAGAATGAAAACAAGTTTAAAGTTAGTTCATTGTTTCCACACATTGTAGAATATTCCAGGATTATTTGAAAGCTGACAATAAGAAGATCTGTTGAGCTTGATAGAATAGCTGATAGCTAAGTTAGAGCTGGAAGAGACCACAGAGGCTGTCTAGTTCAAGGGAGCTTTAGTGATTCGTCCACAATCCTTCAGGCAGACTCCAGTCTCCAGAGCTAATATTCTTTGCATTCATTGTGCTCTGATGCATCCTCCAAAGTATATTGAGCTGAATTTACATAAGAGGAGGAGAAAAGAGAAAAAAGTTGTCTGCTTTACTCCAAGTCTAAAAAGGAGGGTCAATTTGGAAGCTGGCTCCAACTCCCTTTTCCAGCTTTATCTCATGCTACTCACTTTTGCATAGCCTTCTCCCCAGTTAAACCATCCTGCATGTACTTGATATGAACTGTTTCCATGAATGTGGTCACTTTGCTCACTATAACTGATACT
Source organism: Gracilinanus agilis (assembly GCF_016433145.1). Taxonomy (NCBI): domain Eukaryota; kingdom Metazoa; phylum Chordata; class Mammalia; order Didelphimorphia; family Didelphidae; genus Gracilinanus; species Gracilinanus agilis. The sequence goes on from NC_058133.1 coordinate 388,958,397, forward strand.
CTGTCCTCTTACCAAAATCCTTCTCATTTTTAAGGGTCAGTGCAAAAGCTATCTTTACCAGATGACTTTCCTTTATTCTTTCAGCCAGAGGTAATGTGATCCTTATAGATGTGGATAGCACTTCCTTTGTCATTCTTATGTAATATCACTTTGCATTTTGTTTTTTAAATCTTACCGAATGTCTTAAAATCCATACTAAGTATCTGTTCCAAGGCAGAAGAACAGTATTTAACTTGCCCAGAGTCATACAGCTAGGAAGCGTCTGAGGCTAGATTTGAATCCAGGATCTCCCATCTCCAGTCCTGGCTCTCTATCCATTTAGCCACCTAGTTGTCCCCAAAATATGGGAGTGGTTTGCCATTGCCTTCTGCAACTCATTTTATAGATGAGGAAACTGAGGCAAATAGGTTTAAAGGCCTTGCCCAGACAACAAGTAAGTTGTCTGAGGCCAGCTTTGAACTCATGCTTCCTTATTCCATCCACTGCATCACCTTACTATCCTATTATTTGAGTTTTGGGGGGAATATATTTCTCTTAATCTTCTCTTCTACCCTCCACTTCAGAGCAGGACTTAAAGCATATATATATATATATATATATATATGCATTGTTGTTGAGTTGTTTTTCAGTTGTGTCTGAATCTTTGTGATCCCATTTGCAGTTTGTTTGCAAAGATCCTGGGATGGTTTGCCACTTCCTTCTTCAACTCATTTTATAGATGAGGGAACTGAGGCAAACAAGATTAAGTGATTTGTCCAGGGTCACACAGCTAATAAGTATCTGAGATTGGTACTGACATCATGAAGATAAATTTTCCTGACTTCAGATCTGTTACTCTGTCCACTGTGCCACCTTTCTCTTAGCATAATGCCTTACTACTGTAGATATTCAATAAGTATTTTTAATGAATAAGTGCTTTTTAAAATTGAATTGTATGGTGATTGAATGAAAGAAATTTCTATGGATATACAGGTTCATTTTTAAAATATGACATCATTACTCTAGAGTCAAGGAACATGCCACCAAAGAAGCTACAGAAGGACTGGTGATGTTATTTGTATATTATATATATATATACATATATATATATA